>NC_137117.1:1017924-1102924 GCF_949357685.1 Gobio gobio | reverse complement strand
GGACTTTGTAACTTTAGTCTTTAGTGTCTTTTAAGGGTCTTGAGAGTGTAAAGTTGAGCCAATGGAGGCCTTTCAGAGCATCAGATTTACACTAAAATATCTTCATTTGTGTCTGAAGATGAACGGAGGTCTGACGGGTGTCCAACCACATGAGGCTCAGTCATTAATGACACAATTTACATTTTTGGCTGAACTAACCCTTTAATGCTAAATCACTGAAGTTACCCTTTAACGGTTAGTGTACAAGAGTAAATGAAGAAATCATCATCCGCAAACTGTTATTGTGTTGAAGGCAGTATCAAGAGTGATCAGAGGAACCTGTGATTGGTGGAGGAATGTCACATGTGGTTTTGTGTTCTCAAGTCTCCTGTGTGTGTCTCTCTGTGCAGTAGCCGAGATCCGTCCCCAACGATCTCAGACGGTCAGGATCGGCCTTCGGCTCCTAATGGCCGTGTCAATGGAATGGACTCGCCCTCAGGGTCAGCTCGAGGGTCACGAGCCCCGAGACCCCCACGACCCTCGCGACCTCCTCCGCCAACCCCACGCAGACCCACGTCTTCCCCAGGTGAGACCATCCGCACACACACACATTCTGTCCTGCTGCGTTCACACCAAACGCCAATAGAGCGCCAGGCGCGAGTGATCGCAATGGAAAGTCAATGGAAAGGCGCCAGCTCGGAGAGGAATTATCAAATTGGACAGACAAGATTATTATGTGATTGTATCACACTAGTCTCATGTCAACGTGTTTTATATATATGTACACACATACACATTGAATATAATAAAAACATTTAGAGTCAAGCCTAGGCCTCATGAAAGCAATTTTTTAAATGAGATCGCTGCCATCCGGTGGACACATTGAGCATTTTTATCACGCAATAGCACATTTTTACCACTATAGTAGCTTCATCGGAATGGTCTGAAACTTGGTGACTTTATTGGTACTTGGTATATTAACACCCCAAAAAATTGGGGACAGGATTTGAAAAGTCTCATGCTGCGTTCACACCAAACGCGAATAGAGCGTCAGGCGCGAGTGATTTCAATGTTAAGTCAATGGAAAGGCGCGTTGATGCGCGTCTGGAGGTCCTGCGGCGCGGAAGGTGCGTTTCGCGCGGCGCAAAGGACGCGAATTGAGCGCCTTGCACGATACGCGCGTTACACGCGAATGGTGCTTTTGTACATTCACACGTTTGAAGCGAATTCGCGTCTGACGCCCGAGTTGAAAAATTTGAACTTTGGCGTCAATTCGTGCCGCGTTAACCAATCAGGAGCCTGCTCGCTGCTGTCATGTGGTGAAGTGACGTAATGAGAAACCCTGCATAATTTAAAAATACTACTATTGTGTCACAAAATGTAGTTTTAAGAGTTTTTCATGTGAGATTGTAGTTGTTTAAAGCTCAAATCTGTAGTTTATTTATAAAGAGAGCGCCTATTTAAAATAATAATCTTGTGTTTTTGGAGTTGTGAGATCCAGTGGATCAGCGGCGCTCATTAACCCAGCGAGAGCAGCCTTTCCTCAGCCAGTCCTTCTGCATCTGCCACTGGCTCTGATGTCCTGTAGCGGCTCATCTTGTGTGGATCTAACGGCCGATCTTTGCTCTCATGAATCTATAATTTGTTGTCTGCCAAATAGTTTTGACTGAGGGCAAAGAGACGTTTCATAACTTTATATTTTAAGGATATTTAAATACACATGCAGTGAAGATAATGTAAAAGTTGCCTGGACCACATCTGTGTGGCTATTAATGCTTAATATATATGTTTAATGAAAATGAAAAGAGGCAGAGTGGTGTTTTATGACATTTTTCCTGGAGCAGCTTGAACGCGCGTCTATTTCGCTTCGAGCGCTCGATTTCTACGCGTGTCCAATTCACCGCGGATGCATTCAAAATGTTTGCGCGTCAAACTACACGCGGTAGACGCGATTTTGATGCTCTATTCGCGTTTGGTGTGAACGCAGCACAAGTTGTCGTACAGAAAAATAGTCACACTCAGGACCTTCGGGTCAAAAATGACCCCCATAGGAAATGAATGGGAAATTAGTTTTTTTGTGCATACAATCTACAAATCAGCCAGGATGCAGAAAAAAGGACTCAACAGTGAAGATCTCTAAAACATCAAGAGTGCAAAACAGACAAAAAAAACACACACACTTATACGCACAAAAACACACGCACACACAAATGAACGCGTGCCATTCCAAAAGCTAATTGTGTTTGTGTGTGTGTGTTATTTTGTCTGTTTTGCACTCTTGATGTTTTAGAGATCTTCACTGTTGAGTCCTTTTTTTCTGCATTCTGGCTGATTTGTAGATTGTATGCACAAAAAAACTCTGTATTTTCATATTTTTGCCAATTTCCCATTCATTTCCTATGGGGGTCATTTTTGACCCGAAGGTCCTGAGTGTGACTATTTTTTTACGACCACTTAGACTTTTCAAATCCTGTCCCCAATTTTTTTTGGGTGTTCATATACCAAGTACCAATAAAGTCACTAAGTTTCGAACCATTCCAATGAAGCTACGATTTTTAACATTTTTTATTTTAAAACATTTGGGTCAGAAATGACCGAAGAGCCCCAGAGGGTTAAATATACATGCAGTGAAGATAATGTAGGAGTTGCCTGGACCACATTTGTGTGGCTATTAATGTTTAATATATATTTTTAATGAAAATGAAAAGAGGCAGAGTGGTGTTTTATGACATATTTCTCCTGGAGCACCTTGAACGCGCGTCTATTTCGCTTCAAACACTCGATTTATACACACGTCCACGGCGAATTGGACGCGCGAATAAATCGAGTGTTTGAAGCGAAGTGGATTAAAAATGTTCAAGCGTCCAACTAGACGCAGTATACACGATTTTGACGCTCTATTCCCATTTGGTGTGTACGCAGCATTAGGCTATTTTGATGTTTAATGCTCTCCTATTGTAGGTTAAAATATATTGAAATCAGGGCTCCAGACTGCAAGCAAAATAGTCGCATTTTATAACAATTCTCTGTTATAAACCACAGATATCAGATCAAACAGCGCTGATGTCCAGACCAGGAGAAACAT
Organism: Gobio gobio; assembly: GCF_949357685.1. NCBI lineage: Eukaryota > Metazoa > Chordata > Actinopteri > Cypriniformes > Gobionidae > Gobio > Gobio gobio. The sequence continues at coordinate 1,099,860 of NC_137117.1, read as the reverse complement.
TGTATGAATGAACAAGTTATAGAAGGCTTTGCAATCCACAAATCACCAGCATTCACCATGGATTTAATGTAGTAACGCTAACTGTAACCATGGTATTGTGGCAGAAATAGTCAAATGTTTTTACATTATTCATCTCAGGGTTCGTACAACCGTTTGAGAGTGCAATTCAAGCACTTTTCAAGGGATTTCAAGAGCTTCACACTTTTTTCCAGCACGTCAAAGCTCTAAATATGATTTCACTCTAGATTTCAAATATCAAAAAGGTCTAGAAAGTACAAAAGACTTATTTGTTGTTTTGGGACAGTATTAACTAATAATGCATTTTTTGATGAATCATAGTTGTGTGTGTGTGTTTGTGTGTTATTAAAAAATAATTTGAGCTGACGACTATTGTTTGAAGGAAGTTGTTGCGCTCTCAGTTGAAAAAAATTCTCTTTTTCGTCAGGTGCGTAGAACAAACGACTATTGTGAAATCTTTATTTATTTTTGGGAGATTGCGTTGTGAAAATGGTCCCACTCTCCTCCTCTTTGCAGCTTCCTCTACTAGTTCAATTCCTGACGGCAGCGATTCGTCTCGTTCTGACACTCCGGTTCGTAATCCCTCTGGGGGAGGAGCCTCAGATTCAAGCCCCGCCCCCACAGTGGAGCAGCCTGGTAGGACGGCTCTCAGTGTAGTCCCCGCCCCCAGCCGGATTCCCAGCATGGTCAACACCGGACCTCTGCCGCCCGGGTATGATATTCATATCAATATGAGAATCTGCAGTGTCTGTGCGCTTGCTTAATAAACAGAAGTGCTTACTTCACTTCCCAAATGACTTGTTTTCCCTTTTTATTACGTTTATTTTCCTTGTTCTGAGCATAAAGTCACTTCATTTTGATCAATATATCAGGAAACGAAGTCAGTTTGCATCTCGAGTAAATGTATCTTGATTTAAGAATGTTTAGAGAAACAAGTTTTTGCAGTGTTTTTCCATTTCATTCAATCACTAACTAGTGTGTGTGTGTGTGTGTGTGTGCAGTTGGGAGCAGCGTGTCGATCAGAACGGCCGTCTGTATTTTGTTGATCATGTAGAAAAGAGGACGACTTGGGAGAGACCGGAGCCTCTGCCGTCAGGGTAGGAAACTGAATCATGGGACACGCCCTTTAAAGAATGCACTATGCATACTTGACGCATTCTTTTAACATATTTAAACTGTAAGACACAGTCAGAGTTTGGCTATTTCAGGTGGAGTTGCTTTGTAGTTCAGGATCTGGTCTGTTAATAAAGGCTTTGACACAAGATCTGATCATTATATTAGAATATACATGGCGAAAAAACAACTGCTGAATGCCACCTAGGTGGATCTTAATTTATAAAGCCATAAAGGTCAAATTTCACCAGAAAAGATATTAAAGGGTTAGTTCACCCAAAAATGTAAATTGTGTCATTAATGACTGAGCCTCATGTGGTTGGACACCCGTCAGACCTCCGTTCATCTTCAGACACAAATGAAGATATTTTAGTGTAAAGCTGATGCTGAGAAAGGCTTCAGATAGGCCTCCATTGGCATTCAGTACATTTACACTCACAAGACCCAGAAAAGGCACTAAAAACGTCATTACAAAGTCCATCTCACCACAGTGACTCTACAATAATTTTACGATGCGACGACAATAGATTTTGTGCGCAAAAAATCTAAATAACACCTTTATCCAGCTTGTTCTTGTCTTCCGTGTGTGTCTCCACGACGCATGCGCGAGAATATGAGCAGATCCGGCGTTCGGGAATCCATGAAATGCCACTTTAGCCCCATTTTGAGCACTTTTGCGCATAAAAACTATTGTCGTCGCTTCGTAAAATGATTGTAGAGTCACTGTGGTGAGATGGACTTTGTAACGGCGTTTTTAGTGCCTTTTCTGGGTCTTGTGAGTGTAAATGTACTGAATGCCAATGGAGGCCTATCTGAAGCCTTTCTCAGCATCAGCTTTACACTAAAATATCTTCATTTGTGTCTGAAGATGAACGGAGGTCTGACGGGTGTCCAACCACATGAGGCTCAGTCATTAATGACACAAATTTTCATTTTTGGGTGAACTAACCCTTTAAGAAGCAGCCTATGTTTTTAGGATCGCCTTTACGGATGTACAACTACATATTTCCCTGGAAAACAAGTCTGACTAATCAAACTTAGTTAGTTTCACCTGACCAACTGACACACAAAACACGTTCTTGACCAGATGAGTATATCATATTTAAAAGGTTAATGCTTAACAATTTTTGGCCTCAACTGAGCTTCTCTCTTGTAGCTGGGAGCGGCGCGTGGACCAGATGGGACGGGTGTATTTTGTGGACCACATTACCAGAACCACCACGTGGCAGCGGCCCACGATGGAGACGGTGAGGAACTACGAGCAGTGGCAGCACCAGCGCAATCAGCTACAGGGAGCCATGCAGCAGTTCAACCAGAGGTTCATCATCGGGGTGAGGAACTTAAACGCACAGATAGATCTGATATATGAAGAAGCCTCAGGGGCCGCTTTAGTATCGCTTTAGTATCAGTGCTCGTCTCTTTTCCGCCCTTTTGTTAATTACATATTTAAACCAATACATAACCAGCAAAAGCAACACTGCTTGCATCTCCTCCACTTGTTATTGTTGCATAGAGTGTCGCACAAAAATGATTGTTTGCACGCAGTCCAACGTCTCAGGACTCATTTCCTAATCTTCCCGGTACTTCAGACCGCAGTGGAAACGCAGACAGTAGCAGGTCTGGAGGAACAAAAGTTCCTGTAAAAAAAGTTCCTGGTACAAATTGTCCCGGGTAATTTCGGTGGAAACGGGGCTCATGTCAGGAGACGAGCCAGAAGCCCCTTCCATGACGCGAATTTGCATCTGAATGTCACGCGCGAATGAAGCGAGTAAACTCAAAATGTTCAAGCGGCCAACTTTCGGGCAAGTCACGTCTGGTGTGAACGCAGCATAAAGGCGACTGTCAACTCGCCAACTCACACCAATTGAGCGTTTGACGCGCGTTTCGCGCAAGTTAAAAAATCTGAACTTTGGTGGATATTCGCGCCGCGTTAACAAATCAGGAGCTTGCTCTAGTAGTGACAACAATGAGGAAAAAATCATATGATTTATATTAATCATATATTAATATCTGGTTCAGAAAAGTGTCCATATTTGTCTCTTTTTGTTAAATGCAAGTTTATGTATGATCAATAATACAAAAGTATAAGTAAAAGGTATAATAAGCTACACATGAAATAAAGCAAAAAATTCAGTCAAACATTCAAAGTCAGCGCTAGTCGGCTACAACGCTAACGTAAAGTTAAATATCCTAAAAATAAAAAAGTTATGAAACTTCACTTTGCCCTCGGTTTATTCGGGTCCAGTGTGAACGCACCATAAGACGACCACTTTCAAAAACATCTCTATTGTCGGCTTGGTGTGTCCCGGCCTTAAAAGGCTATGTTTACACCTGTTATTAAGCATTTTGGTCGATCGGATCACAAGAGAGACACATTCCCGTTTACACCTGGTGTTTTATTCAGTTTCTTTTGTCCACTTTCAACCACTTCTGTCCTGATTTCTTCGAGGGTGGGTGGGTAAATGTATGGGCTTTTCCAGATCTTTCGATCTAATGTACTAAATATGCTCACGTAATTTACATATGAATGCCCCGGAGCCGTTGGAAAAACACACAGAGCTACTCTGAAAGCCGCAAGACAAGCTGTTTGTTAGAAATCAGGAATGGTGAGAGAACACGGAGTTTGAACCAAATGTGGGTTATCTGCCAACCAAGTTAAAATCCTGTCTGGCTAGCGCGCTTCCCATAATGTTCACGCGTTAGGTCAGTAGGTGGAGAGTAGGTGGTCTTTTGTGGCATTTCCAATGCATTTGACCACATGAGTGTTTACACTACAAAAGCAACACAGTCGAATGTGTTTCGACTACCTCTGGGAGTGGTCAAAAGTGGACAAGCTCAAAACGTTTTAGACCCTGTTACACCTTTAGCGTCGTCCACTTGTGATCCGATCGACCAAAACACATCTTTGAGAAAGTTACCCTATAAAGTTATGGCTTTGAAAGTTATTAATTCGTGGACTTTTCTCAGAAAATATTGCTATACACTGTATGGACAAAAGTATTGGGACAGATGTTTCAATCAGACTAATTGCCACTGGTGTATAAAATCAAGTCTGCATTTTCAAACCTTTGTAATCCTGAAAAGTTCAGTGAATTCAAGCATGGACCTGTGATTAGGATGCCACCTTTGCAATAAGTCAGTTCATGGGATTCATCCCTGGTTGATATTCCACAGTCAGCTGTAAGAGGTTTTATTGGAAACCGACCAGAAGTGGGTTCACTGAGGACTGAGACTCACGGTGCGTAAAAATCACCAATGCTCTGCTGATTCCTGAAGTGCTGATCAATATCAGCACAAAAACTGTGTGGCGGAAGCTCCATGGCCAAGCAGCTCATCCAAGTCTTCCATCACCAAGTGCAATGCAAAGCGTGGGATGGAAGACCCTTTTCTATTCCAGCATGAGTGTGCCCCAATGCTCAAAACAGTCCATAAAGACATGGTTGGATGAGTTTGGTGTGAAAGAACTGGACTGATCCCTGACCTCAACCCCATCAAACACCTTTGGGATGAACTGTAATGGGGATTGCTAGACTGGCCTTTGCGTCCAGCATCAGGGCCTGACCTCACAAATGCTCTACTGGATGGATGAATTATCAAAAATTCCTACAGAAACGCACCAAAATCTTATGGAAAGCCTTCCCAGAAGAGTGGAAGCTGCTGCAAAGGGCGGACCAACTTCACATTAAAGGGTTAGTTCACCCAAAAATGTAAATTCTGTCATTAATGACTGAGCCTCATGTGGTTGGACACCCGTCAGACCTCCGTTCATCTTCAGACACAAATGAAGATATTTTAGAGTAAAGCTGATGCTGAGAAAGGCTTCAGATAGGCCTCCATTGGCATTCAGTACATTTACACTCACAAGACCCAGAAAAGGCACTAAAAACGCCGTTACAAAGTCCATCTCACCACAGTGACTCTACAATCATTTTACGAAGCAACGACAATTGTTTTTGTGCGCAAAAAAAATCAAAACACCTTTATCCAACTTGTTCTTGTCTTCCGTGTGTGTCTCCACGACGCATGCGTGAGAATATGAGCAGATCCGGCGTTCGGACACATGACCCAGAAGAGATTTGTTTACGAGCAGAGGAAGACGCGCGTATCTCAGCTGTTGAATTCTACACTGATCGTGCTTTAGGTCTCGGCGTAGTTCTCAAAATGGGGCTAAAGTGAGCATTTCATGGATTCCCGAACGCCGGATCTGCTCATATTCTCGCGCATGCGTCGTGGAGACACACACGGAAGACAAGAACAAGATTTTTTTTTGCGCTCAAAAACTATTGTCGTCGCATCGTAAGATTATTGTAGAGTCACTGTGGTGAGATGGACTTTGTAACAACGTTTTTAGTGCCTTTTATGGGTCTTGTGAGTGTAAATGTACTGAATGCCAATGGAGGCCAATCTGAAGCCTTTCTCAGCATCAGCTTTACACTAAAATATCTTCATTTGTGTCTGAAGATGAACGGAGGTCTGACGGGTGTCCAACCACATGAGGCTCAGTCATTAATGACACAATGTACATTTTTGGGTGAACTAACCCTTTGAAGGGGGCCTATTATGCTAAAATCATTTTTACATGATGTTTAATCATAAATGTGTGTACACAACCACCCTATAATGGTAAAAAGTAAATATTTAGTTGTTGGCAGAGTATCCGAGGCATGAGCTGTACAGGCTCATTTGCATTTAAAGATACATGCACAAAAACAGCATGTTTTTCCTTCCACTCAAAAATGGGCGTTTACAACATGATATAATAAATGATCTGTGGGGTATTTTGACATATTTTTGGGACACATGAGACTTGTGAAAAGAGGGATAATAGGTCCCCTTTAATGTTGATGTATATAGAATGTGATTACAGGTGTAATAGTCAATAATTTTGTCCTTATATTATACAGTTAGCCATAATGTTCTCCTTTGTGTTTCTCTGTAGCTGCCGGATCAGGCTTCAGCCGCCCAGAATAAGGAGTTTGACCCGCTGGGACCTCTGCCACACGGATGGGGTGAGAGAGAGAGCGCCAAACCTTCCTTTCATCACCAGGAGAAACCGCTGGGAAAACTGTTATCTCCTCTGTAATATGCTGGACCAGCAGCCGCTTTTTTATTGTTCTGGTAACCGTATTATCTGCACCTGCAAAGCGGCACTAAAATTAGCCTCTACATCCTTCAGTGTCCCAATTTAACAAATGAGAACCGCTTGCTGCGTGCAAACCAGCTGGTGAAAATAGCTCAGATGCTGAAAATAGCTTTGAGTGATTTTTTTATTTATTTTTTGAGGCAAAGTTTTCAGAGGTTTAATCACATCTTGGCTCCATTATTTCTCACTGTCTTCCTGGTATATCTCCCTCTCTCTCTCTCTCTCTCTCTCTCTCTCTCTCTCTCTCTCTCTCTCTCTCTCTCTCTCTCAGAGAAGAGAACAGACTCTACTGGCAGAGTTTACTTCGTTCATCACCCGACCAGAGCGACGCAGTGGGAGGACCCGCGCACTCAAGGGTCAGATCTTCTTTATCTTTTTCATCTGAACGTTTAATACTCACTAATGAGTAGTTAAAGCCACAAGTTGCAAAGCATCTAAAACTGCCAAACTACAGAGAGACACAATAAAGCACTCTGGACATGAAGGACCTGTAGTGTAAAATAATAACTCTGAATGACTCTGAAGTTTTCTTGTTGATCTGTGAGTTAATGTTCCACAAAATGTGATAGATTCTGTCTGTGGTGTTAATATATATCCAAAATAATACATGAATAATACATTGTTTCAGTTCAAGGTCCTTATTTTATTTGCACTGGATAAGTGAAGTATTGATTATTCATAAAAAGTCTGAAGAATCTTTCTGTGTTGTGCAGTTTGCTAAATGAGAAGGCGTTGCCTGAAGGTTGGGAGATGAGGTTCACGGTCGATGGCATCCCTTACTTCGTGGATCACAACCGGAGAACCACCACTTACATCGACCCGCGGACTGGGAAATCCTCCCTGTAAGTGCACATCTACTGATGAGCATAGATGCTCATGAAACCATTGTGTTGAAATTAGGGCTGTTGATGTTAATGCATGCAATTAATATAAATAATTGAATCCAAATAAATGACTGAAGCACGTGAAGAAAATTTACGTCACACAGTTAGATCTTTGATCATCTACAAGCACCTGTAACCCTGCTGGGCGGACATTTGCATTCAAACCCAAATCATTTTAACCCTTTAAGACCTAAGGGTATTTTTACAATTAATTTTCCGCCTGGTGTTATTTACTAAAAAAGCTTGTAAAACATCAACCCTGTTGTGCACAGACAATTGACACACCTCTTTTTTTTCAAGACAAGTTGCACTATCAGTATATGTGTGTTGCATTGATGTCACCTGAATGTAAAATAAGTTATGGGACCATAAAGACAAATGAAAACATAAAACGGAAATTGAATCACTCAAATATTTATTGAAAACACACACAAATAAATAAAAGCTAAGCATATTTCCTCTGGAAAACAGTTTGTTCAAGTCTTTGGAGTCCTGGAACTCAGGAATAAACATGATAACTTATACAGAACCAAAACTATTTACATTTTTCCAAAAAAAGTCCAGGCGCTTTTGGCCTCTTTGGATTTTGGATATTTACTGGTGCCAAGCCTCAAAACAGCTCCTATCAGGAACTTCTCCTCAAACTTTCTCCACAAAACTACTAAAAACTGCAGCGCGTCTCTCTCTCTCTCTCCTCAACACTAGCCGTGCGTCTCTCTCTCTCCACAATAACAGAGCTGTGGTTCATGCGTAATGACGCACACCAACGTGGATGACGGATCAGCCTGTCATTGGTCAAACCCTCATCCAAAATGGCAGCTAGCATCGCGCTAGCGGCAAAAATGACGGAAAATTTATAAATTATGGACATCAAGTGGATATATCTTGGATGTAAGCGTTTTGATTTATTGCTGAACAACTCCAAAAAGATGCACATGTTCCAGGCTGGATAGAAAACCTTCTGTAAAGGCTACAAAGACACCCCCGTGATGGCTAGCTCGTTAGCTTTCTGCTGGAAAAAACGGTAAGAAAATCGATAAAAGTTTCATGAAATAATATAGATATTTATCGGAGGTGCCGTGTGACGTCGTGGGCGATGCCGTCGGGCTCTGAGGGTTAAGCCACTAAACTTTTCGGAAAGTTTTCAGTCCAATGATCCAGTACGCGAATGCATTCAAACAATCAGACTAATTAGGGCTGGGCGATATGGCCAAAACAAATATCACAATAAAAAAATTTCACATCAATGATTATCACAATAAATCTTTATTTCTTTTGAGTTTAAAGGCAGTTTTTTGTTCCTGAGTGAAAATTGTACACTATTAATTAGGGTTTTAAACTATACTCTTATTGTCAGAACATGACAAACTAACAAAAATGCACGTATCCGAAACATATCAGATTTATTACCACATATGAGTGAGGCCTGAATCCGATCTGAGGATATCGGAATTCATGCGTTTTTTTCCTGCTTACACGTTCACAGGTCATATCCGATCTGTGCCACATGAGAGGGAAAAATCGGAATTGGGTCACTTGAACCATGCAGTGTAAATGGGGCCAAAGATTTAATTGTGATTAATCGGTCAAAGTCTAATATTTAATTGTGATTAATCGTTCAAAGCCTAATATTTAATTGTGATGAATCGTTCAAAGTCTAATATTTAATTGTGATTAATCCCTCAGTCTAATATATAATTGTGATTAACAGTTCAAAATATAATATGTAATTGTGATTAATCGTTCGAAGTCTAATATGTAATTCTGATTAATTGTTCGAAGTCTAACATGTAATCGTGATTAATCGTTCAAAATCTAATATGTAAGTGTGATTAATCGTTCAAAGTCTAACATGCAATCGTGATTAATCGTTCGAAGTACAATATGTAATTGTGATTAATCGATCAAAGTCTAATATGTAATCGTGATTAATCGTTCGAAGTATAATATGTAATTGTGATTAATCGCTCAAAGTCTGATATGTAATCGTGATTAATCGTTCGAAGTATAATATGTAATTGTGATTAATTGTTCAAAGTCTAATATGCAATCGTGATTAATCGTTCAAAGTATAATATGCAATTATGATTAATCGTTCAAAGCCAAATATGAAATTGTGATTAATCGTTCAAAGTCTAATATGCAATTGTGATTAATCTTTCAAAGTCTAATATGAAATTGCGATTAAAGTCTAATATGCAATTGTGATTAATCGTTCTTAGCCTAATATTTAATTGTGATTAATCGTCCAAAGCCCAATATTGAGTTGTGATTAATCGTCCAAAGCCCAATATTGAGTTGTGATTAATCGTTCAAAGTCTAATATTCAATTGTGATTAATCGTTCAAAGTCTAATATGAAATTGTGATTAATCGGTCAAAGTCTAATATGCAATTGTGATTAATCGTCCATAGCCTAATATTTAATTGTGATTAATCGCTCAAAGCCCAATATTGAGTTGTGATTAATCGTTCAAAGTCTAATATGCAATTGTGATTAATCTTTCAAAGTCTAATATGAAATTGCGATTAAAGTCTAATATGCAATTGTGATTAATCGTTCATAGCCTAATATTTAACTGTGATTAATCGTTCAAAGCCCAATATTGAGTTGTGATTAATCGTTCAAAGTTTAATATTTAATTGTGATCAATCGTTCAAAGTCTAAAATGAAATTGTGATTAATCGTTCAAAGTCTAATATGCAATTGTGATTAATCGTTCATAGCCTAATATTTAATTATGATTAATCGCTCAAAGCCCAATATTGAGTCGTGATTAATCGTTCAAAGTTTAATATTTAATTGTGATTAATCGGTCAAAGTCTAATATGCAATTGTGATTAATCGTCCATAGCCTAATATGTAATTGCGATTAATTGTTCATAGCCTAATATTAAATTGTGATTAATCGTTCAAAGTTTAATATTCAATTGTGATTAATCGTTCAAAGGCTAATATTTATTTGTGATTAATCATTCAAAGCCTAATATTTAATTGTGATGAATCGTTCAAAGTTTAATATTTAATTGTGATTAACCCCTTAACTCTTAACCCGCACCGGTTTGTGGGCGGGGGGGTTGACGGAAGTGGGGGGGTGTGTACTTTTATTTACTTTCGTTTTATACAAAATATTCAATCAACTATCACAAACTATGCATCATTTGAAAGCTAAAACACTCAAGATTCATGTTCTGAACTTGTTTTTGCAATAAATACACCAGAGAGGAAAGGGTTAAATGAAACGCTAAAGGACCGTCCATGTAAACATTAGCATAATATCAGCGTTACTCATCTTTCATCTCCTGTCGTTCAGATCAGATCGGACGAATCCAATAAACACCCGCATACATCTCTGTGTAAGAGTCCATTCTTCAAAATACATCCCACTTTTTAATCCAAAACAACGAAAAAATAGGGAAAAAACTAAAAATCCTCCGTTGTTTGCAAGAGAGTTTTGAGTTAGCGTGATCAATCATGTCCATTTTCAATGAAATATCGATTCTATTCCGTGTCTGGCAAACTCCCCCTGCTAGAATAGTTTCTCCCACGTATTTTAAACCCTCCCCCGTCTCTCTCCTTCAATCAGAGACTCTTCTGGGATGCATCATATAGAGGAAGTGCCTTACAGGCTTGGTGAGCTGTCAATCATTGCGCCCATGGTTTTCGTTGGATAAAGGCACTCGGTGCCCAGCCAATGCCTTTCCAACAAAGGTTTGATTGATGGACTTAGTAACCAATCAAAAGGCATTATCTTGCGCAGTTTGCGTAAGTAGGCTTTGGTGAATACTGTTTGTGCGCTGGCTGCGCGTTCTCCATGGCGCAACTGCAGTGGAGCGCGCAGTCTCTCACTGACGCTTCCCATCAGCTAAATGAGTTTTTTACACTTTGTAATCTCTGTAAATAGTTGCTTTAGTTTTTCAGTAACTGTTTATCCATTATAATTAGTAGTATATTGCAGTTTATTGCAGATTTATTTGAATGGAAAACTACTCTTTACAATAGCAAATGTTCTGAAATAAATGGCCTTTTTGAAATGACGCCTAGACTTTTCTTGATATAAAAGCTCACAGTAGCCACATTACTGAGAGAATCATCCTCATATTTGAATCATGACATGATTAGACATTCAGTTTTATATTTAAGTTATTTTCAGGCTCTTAACATTAAATTATAATATTTTTTTCCCTAAGTGAAAACAAAAAACAAAAAACGTGAGTCACTTACATGTATATTTACATGTATATTACTCTGTTCCCATATTACTTTGAGTTATTATGACTCTTGGGTAGCAATATTTCAAGTGTCTAGTTTAAAATAAGACCAGGTTTATGAATATAGACCATAGGGTTTAAGAGCTGCAGACATTTTCATTTGGGTATATCGTTTTCAAAGAATTCTCAAAAATGGGGCGCTTGTTAAGAGGTTAAAGTCTAATATTTAATTGCGAATAATCGCTCAAGTCTGAGTTTTAATTGTGATTAATCGCTCAAAGTCTGAGATTTAATTGTGATTAATCGCTCAAAGTCTGAGATTTAATTGTGATTAATCGCTCAAAGTCTGAGATTTAATTGTGATTAATCGCTCAAAGTCTGAGATTTAATCTCTTAAAGTTTGGGAATGAATCACTCAAAAGTCGCGATTTAATTGTTCAAAAGCCTGCGATTTAGCTGCGATAATTCACTCAAAGTCTGCGATGTAATCAAAAGGCTGAGATGTAATCGGAATTAAAAGCTCAAAGTCTGCGATTTAATCACGATTAAAAATGTATCCATTGACAGCCCTAGTAAAAACCACAAATGTGATTTATGACCTTGAGGCTGGCCTGAGAGATTCCTATTGCATGTCCATTTGATTGAGCTTGGAGGTGCACAATGATCTCTTTCAGGCAGGACAGTGTGTTCATCATGACCTCAGGTGTGTAACTGGAAGAGCCGGTTTGTGTGTGTGAAACCGTATTCGATTGTAATCATCCCTGATGAGTCAGCTCAGAGAGCGCAAACACACCTCTCGCTGTCCAGCTGGAGAATGTGTGTATTGATTTACATAGTGTTTTTTAAGGTGCAAAGCGATCCTCTATGTCAGAGGAATGTCAGACATGCTTTTGATGACAAAATATTCTCAAAAAACATCAGCATTACCCGTCACGAGCATCAGATGGCTCACGCCATCTAGATCAGGATTGGGTTTCAGCTGTTCTGGGTTCAGTTTATGAAGTGACTAGGAAGGTTTAGTAGGCAAATCAATTTGACTGAAGTCATTTGGTGATGGAGACAACAAAACCCACATCACAATAAATAAATGTATTGAAAATGAGTAGCAGCACTGACCGATTTAGAAAGTAATCGGTTTCTGAGTACTTGTTTAATTCATTTCTGAACTCAAATGGATTACTGTGTGTGTGCAAACCAGTGAGGACTACAGAATAGTGTGTCATTGTGTCACATTAAATTGACACAAGCGCTCTAATAAAAAAGGTAGATTCAGTGGTGTGGTGACTCAAGCTAGGAGGATTCCTGAACAAAATATAAAGCAGTTTTAACACACATTAATCTTTGATTCTCTTTGTATAATGAAGTATTTCTCTCTTTCCTTCCCCTCAGTGAGAACGGCCCTCAGATCACATACGTACGAGACTTCAAAGCCAAAGTTCAGTACTTCAAATTCTGGTGTCAGGTGAGGGTTTCTGCAGATTTCATGTTGTTATGGATAGATACACACAAATCATGTACTGAGCAAACATGTGTTCGGATAATGCAAAATAGATATTTTGACTTAATCACCTTTTTGTTTGTTTTTCATTTTTCATCATAGCAACTAGCGATGCCACAGCACATAAAGATCAACGTCAGCCGCAAAACGCTGTTTGAAGACTCGTTCCAGCAGGTACTGAAAATAAACCAGGGCTAGGGTAAAACCACGGTGCTTTTTTCCTTTGTTAAACCATATATACAGTCAAACCAAAACATTTTCTCACAGTTTATTCGCTATAGTTTAGAAAATGGTTTCAACTGTGTCAGAACAAATTTGTCTTGATAATGTCAGATAACTTTGATAGAAAGGGATGTAATGGATTACAGTCAGCTGTCAAATTTAAGTACACCACAAATGACCTATCGGTAAGCCCCGCCCCCCTTAGTTACTGTTGCTAACCCGGGCAAACAAACCGAGTGGCCTTACAATGACAGCTGTCAGTGTTTTCAGATGTTTTTGGACACAGATTGTAGCGGATACTTCGTCCCGATTGATGGCCAAACTTTACTGATGGTTTATGAAGTATAAATTAATAAACGAGTTGGAGGCGTGTCAGTGAGAAACATGGCGGAATCAGTGGATGCAACTGTAGTTGAATATAACGGATATTTATCAGTGACACTGTCAGGCTTTGTCATTTACAACAAAGTAAGCTAGCATAACAATTAGCCTAATATATAACGATACAGTTTACAGTGGCTTCATAGATGAATTAAAAACGTAAAAGATTAAAACTCAGCTGATGCGCTTTCTTTGTTCTTCATTTTCTATAAGCAGAGTTAACAAACCTTGCTCAGGGTTCCCACGCTTCTTGAAAGTTCTTGAGTTTCAGACACATGGATTCAAGGCCTGGAAAGTACTTAAAAACAAACATAGGTCCTTGAAAGTGCTTGAATTAAGCATGAACTGCATTGTGTTAGAGTAGCGTGTGCTATTACAAACATCGGCCTTCATGCGCTGCCAAAGCCAGAACAAAACCGCATTACTGGAGGAAGATATCTCAATATATTTCTGCGGTTCCATAAGCGCCATCTACTGTCTAAAGCCCTATTCTGCGGGTAATTGTTTCTCGTGGGGTCGTAAGGTATTTTCATTATTGTCAGGGGCTAGTCAGTGATTTTATTGCCGTCTGAATCCAGAATGTCAGTGTTTTTCTCCCACCGTACGCGTAAAAATCCCCGGCCCAATTACCTACAGTTTTTAGACAAACACCAAAGGTCATGTGGTCATTTAATTGGCATCCGAATCCACATCTCTGAGTTTTCAAGATGAGATCTCTTCAAAATGTACTGTTTATATCCTTTTTGACCCCTGCAGGCCACCGTACGGTTGCGCTTTGCTGTAATTTAGATGCATTTTAAAAATCTAGACTTTCATTACTGAAATGCCGGCAAGTATTTACAAGAGCAATATTTCATCACCGCTCAAAAAATAAAAATAAACATTTGAAATGGGCCGTTATTACGACAACGATTATATATGTTTATTAATATATGTTTGCAGGTCTTAAAAGCCTTCAAATAGATTTTTAAAAGGTACATGTACAGTTGATTTGATAAATAATTTTGCATATTTTTAATGCCTAACAATTAACTTGTCCATATCTTTTCATTTACTTGGAAAATCCATGCATACAATATTATCTCTATATTTTGATGTTTTAATTAAGTAATGATTTATAAAAAAGAAAACTAAAACTAGTGTGAAATAAATGTTAAAAGCAGGAATAAGAGCTGCAAACTGCATCTCTCGTTAACTCACTCGCTCTTCTACACCAGCCGCTTTCCTCACTGGATTTTGTAAAATTGCTAATTTTTCCTCATTGGAAATTATATTTTAGTTGTCAGTGTGTGCCTTAGCATTACTGCATTAATGACAGACACAGGTACAGTAGGTGTTTGATATATTGGCAGTAACACACACACCTTTATTGTATTTATTGTGCTTGATTTAAAATAAAAGGTGCTTTAAAGGTCCCATGGCATGGCATTTTTCTATTATTTTATAGTGTTTCCTGAGGTGTACTTATATTGTTAGTATGATTTTTACATCATAAAATGTCATAATTTAGAAATAAAAGGCATTTTTTCTATACTGCTGTTTGCCCTGTGGCTGAATGCCCTGCTTCAAGAGGCGTGTCTGCTGTGAGACTTCAGGAAAAACGCCCACTGTTGTGATTGGCTGACATCTTTGCATTTTAAATGAGCGGAGGGGGCGTGGTTTAACGAGGCACGAGCAGGCACGAGTCTGCCAGAGATGATGGACCTGTGTTCACTTCTCATCAGTTCTCTCAGCATGTCTCAGTTCAGGGTGAACTGTTGTAGTTACTAGAATATACTTCAGGTTATTAGTCTATTTCTAGTCGGAGGGGCTGTCACTCATGTCAGAAAGTTAGTAACTTTAGTAAATGATGGATCAGCGCTGACTCGAGACGCGAACCGTTTACGATTCAGTCCGATTTGGTGAACTGGTTCGGTTCACTAAAAAGAACCGATTCAAAAGAATGATTCGTTCGCGAACCGGACATCACGGAGACGGAGCGATTGCTAACAAAGTTATTTATAGTAACTACTGAGTTATGAGAGCGCTGTCAGTCTGCGCGAGTTTATTGTGTTTGTATCTGAGAGTTCTGAATAAACACGAGTCCCAGTCACACCGAGTCCGTCTTCATCATTATTACCAACTTTGTAACACATGCAAAGTACCATTACAGCGAGATGAACGAGTTAGTAAGTGTTGAGTATAGCATTATTTCTAGATATGTTCCAATCATATGAATAGCGTCAGTGATGCGCATTGAGTAACGTTACACAGCGCAAACAAAGACACAACAGCAGTAATCGAATGTAATCCAGTTTATTGTGGGGTTAGCTGGCTAGCCTAGCCGGATACCCTCACGCTTACCCTCCTTCTGCTTAATCTCACGCCGCGTTTGGTGCCTCCGCTGTGGGCCAGATGCAGTACTGGGGGTCGGGGATGTTGAAGGCCGAGCTTCGGCGTGTGTGAAGTTTATCTCTAAAGATGTGACTGCTGATGTTGAGCAGAAAATACTGTATGCACATTTTAGAACAGATAGACGCGACAAGGACGTACAAAAACACTGACTCACAAGATAGAAAACACGAAAACACTGTTCTGTCGGGTATAATAAATAATTGCACGAATAATAAATAATTAGCTACACATCAGAAATCAATGATCACAGATCAGAAGGAACTGAAGAAAGACTTCTGTTTTCATTTGTACATCCAAACACTGAGAAACTGCCAGTTCACTCGTTCACAAGCAATGATCTCTCCAGGACAAATATAGCGTTTGCATGGGCGTGCCAGATTCTCTGGGCGGGGGAAAGGGAGGAAACCGTTCCTGTGTGGACGTCAAAGCAGGAGACCTCAGGATTGGCTCGTCTGGCCTGTCATTTTCTCAAAGGCAGAGAAAGACAGCCAGAACTCGGTTTTACACCGATCAACATTTCTATCCACTTGGGGACAATATTCAGGCTAGGGGAACTCATATTAATGTTGAAATACCTCATAAAATGAAAATTTCATGCCATGGGACCTTTAAAAAGTCCTTGAATCTGGTGTTCATGAAAGAGTGGGAACCCTGCTTGCTGTATCTTCGTGAAATTCATTAAAAAAAGGTACTCACCGCCATCTTGATCCGACCAAACAGAATTGAACGCACATGATGTCGTAAACACGAACATCCCAGAACGCACCAGTAGACCTTCGTTTATGAGTTTTTGACCTACACTGTTAACGTTACATGACGTGAGAACCGTTAGTTATTTCGGTTTGTACGTTAGCAGTAGGGTTGGGTACCGAAATCCGGTTCCAATATGGCACCGGTACTTATATAACCGGTATGTACCGGACCGAATCAGAACGCAGATTTCGGTTCCTCATTTCGGTGCCAAAATTCAAACGTGCTTTCGCGCTTTGGCTGAGCCAGAGACAGACGCTCAGCGCTCGTCACATCACAACTCATGACAACTATTCAGTGTTTTCAACCACATCTCATGACAACTATTCAGTGTTTTCAACCACATCATGTTTATTTCAGGTTTCAGACATTTAAATGTTCATAAGTACTAGCAAAAAAACACACCCTGATGTCTATGAAAGCGGCAATGACAATCCTTTCAGACGATTATAATTTGACTAAGGTTACATGTTTTATTCACATCAGATACATGCACATTATACAGTAACTATATAGTTTACTCTATTCTTCTTCCAGTTCACTGGTCACTTACTTTCATGTATTTTGTGAGACGAGAACGAACTCAAGTGTTGTAAATCCGACAGATCCGATTCTGAGGCGCAAACTAACATGGCGCCGCCCATTGCGCTTTATAGATCAACTAACACACATTCACTCA
Organism: Gobio gobio; assembly: GCF_949357685.1. Taxonomy (NCBI): domain Eukaryota; kingdom Metazoa; phylum Chordata; class Actinopteri; order Cypriniformes; family Gobionidae; genus Gobio; species Gobio gobio. Next base: position 1,082,567 of record NC_137117.1, on the reverse strand, counting down.
CACATTTGAACATCAGATAGTTCGTGACACAGTTAAGAAGTTTGTGAATATTTTGAATAAAAAGAAAAAACGAAATAAACCTGATTCAGCTGAGCTGTCAGCGCTATTGCGGCTGCTGTGTGTCATGTGAGAAACATGACGCGTCACCATGGAAACATTAAGACGATGCGTTCTAAAATATTTAGCCAGAGAATATGATCATATTTCAAAAAAGAGCTGAAGCTGGAAGCTGGTTAGTAGCAGAGCAAGAATACAGACTCTGCTGTTATTATTGTAATTTAGAGTTATATTAGGCCTGTTGTAGTTGGGTTAGGTGGCTTAGGTTTTACTGTGAATTTGTAAATAAGTCAATTATAATTTGTAAATAAGTAAATTGTGTTTTGTATTTATTTATATTCATACATTTAAGTATACATTAAACTTTTAATAAATGGTTCAATTTAAATAAAAAATAAATAAATAAAAGCCATTTAATGTCATCCACCTCGTTTTGTGGCCTTTTTAAAAAAAAAAAAGTATCGGTTCAGGCCCCGTTTAGGCACCGGAACCGTTTTAAAAGTATCGGTTTGGCACCGGAATCGAAAAAAACCCAAACGATACCCAACCCTAGTTAGCAGGGACTTTAATCGTGACTTAAAGCTACACTGTGTGATATTTTCCCCCATCTAGTGGTGAAACGGTGTATGACCATCCAGTGAAGTTTAGTTTCTGTTCCTCTCAATTCCGATTTCGTTTCAACTCCTACGGTGGCCGATTTAGTCCAAGATTAACATGGCTTCCAGTTCGACCTCGTCCACATTCGACACGGTGCCTGTGGGATATTTGGAACTCAACTGGCCTAATTATTCGGCTAGAAAGAACTGCAGCTAATCCAGAGTGAACTTTGATGATAGTAATGTTTATTCAGTCATCCAATTGCAAGGCATAAACAGGTTTGTGTGGATATGTACATAAATGTGGTTTCTGTGAGAGAACAAATAAGGATGGTAAATATACATACACAGTTAAGAACTGTATAACTATACTTATAAGTTACATTTGTATAATGTAACCGTAAACCAGAGCTTATTGTACCATTATATAGGCGCTAAATGCAGCTGCATTAAAAGGAGCGGAGCTGCTGCTGCTAACAAGCGGTGTCGGATTACAAAAGTGTGTGCGCCGCTTTAACGTTAGCACTGCAGTGCGCTCTGTTTAACAATTGTTAATATGCCGATCAGACCTGATACATATTTCCATCAACATACATTACAAGCAAATATTTTCTATAAACGAATAAACATTGTTGATAACAAAATAACTGAATGATTATTCAAATAGGTGAGCATTACGCTATTGTATGTTGACACAAAAATACTTCTGAGGTGACATCAACTGAATTACGCGACACACTCTAATGACACACTCTGAAATACATCTACAATGACAATAACTATTATTACTTACGGAGTTATTAACGCACAGAAATACCACACAAGGAAAAACAGACTTTTGAGGAATAAACAAGCCAGGAAATCTCTGTATAACTCTGTTACTGGAGCCGCTGAGATGAAAACTCTCTGCACATGCACCAGACAAGTCTGAACAAGTTGACGCGCACATGCGCGAGGCAGAGAATTTTGTACAGTGCCATCGAGTATTAAAACCGGTTAAAACGCGAAAAGCGAAGCTTGAATTTACGGGTATGTCCCTCTTTGGCTAATGTACTTTCAAGATGGAGGGGCAACATGGCGACCACCGTTAGATCCCATTACCTTATGTATTTTCAATGGCATATTATAAACTTACGAGAATACTTTATTACTTGAAAGAAGTAAATATACATTAATGAGCACATATATTTTTGAAAGAACTAAGTGTTTTTAGCTAAGAATAGACTAAAAAAGTTACACAGTGTAGCTTTAAAGAGAGTTTGACAACCAGAAGATCCTCTCAGGACACCTGGAGGCGGAGTTACAGTCCCTCAGGCACATCGTTTGACCATAAACACCATCAAACCGATGAGAGCGTCGGATTTTCCAGTGTTTCTCTATGGCGCTGAAACCTAAAGATGTCCGAGTTCCGGTCCCAGTGCAACTCATACTCAACTCTTGAGGGGAGGGGCTTACCGGTAATACCAATTTAGGTCAACCAATGACCAAGGAATGCTTAATTTTGTTCAGTCTGTGGTTTAAAAGGTCGCATTAGCAATTAAAGAAAAAACACTGAAGCAAAACATGCTCAGGTCAAAGTGTCTGAATCATTTCGGGCCCAAATTTGTATGAGTTTTACTGGTATGAAGACGTTTTGGGTATAATATGTCACAGTTTTCTCTCCTCGCTTACATAAATGAACTATAGTGTCCTGCACCCACTAGTAGAAAATGACATGTGGTGTGTGAGTAATTTTTGGTTTGACTGTATGTATGACAGACGCTCTGATCCAGAGGCAGGTTTAACCTGTTGCTGTGGAGCGTGTGATTTCTTTAAATGCTTCAGGCGTCCGCACAGCTCGAGTCTGTGAGTTGTTCTGGTGTTTCCTGCACAGATCATGAGTTTCAGCGCTCAGGATCTCCGCCGCAGGCTGTGGATCATCTTCCCCGGGGAGGAGGGGCTTGACTATGGAGGCGTGGCAAGGCAGGTTTCATTTTTCAAATATTTGGGATATTTTGGCTTAAGACTGTCTAAAATGAAAATATTCACATGATGTTCCTATTTCCTGGGTGTGTATATGTATATATACACAGATCACGCATAACATTATGACCACCTTCTTAATATTGTGTTGGTCCCCCTTTTGCTGCCAATACTAGACCCCTGAAGCTGTGCTGTGGTATCTGGCACCAAGATGTTAGCAGCAGATCCTTTAAGTCCTGTAAGTTGCGAGGTGGGGCCTCCATGGATTGGACTTGTTTGTTCAGCTCATCCCACAGATGCTCGATTGGATTGAGATCTGGGGAATTTGGAGGCCAAGACCACGCCTTAAACTCACTGTTGTGCTCCTCAAAGCATTCCTGAACCAGCATGGACACCCTGACTGGTCAGCGGCCGGTTCTCCACTGGTCCTCCATGACCCTGTGGCCGGTTCTCCACTGGTCCTCCATGACCCTGTGGCCGGTTCTCCACTGGTTCTCCATGACCCTGTGGCCGGTTCTCCACTGGTTCTCCATGACCCTGTGGCCGGTTCTCCACTGGTCCTTCATGACCCTGTGGCCGGTTCTCCACTGGTCCTTCATGACCCTGTGGCCGGTTCTCCACTGGTCCTCCATGACCCTGTGGCCGGTTCTCCACTGGTCCTTCATGACCCTGTGGCCGGTTCTCCACTGGTCCTTCATGACCCTGTGGCCGGTTCTCCACTGGTCCTTCATGACCCTGTGGCCGGTTCTCCACTGGTCCTTCATGACCCTGTGGCCGGTTCTCCACTGGTCCTCCATGACCCTGTGGCCGGTTCTCCACTGGTCCTTCATGACCCTGTGGCCGGTTCTCCACTGGTCCTTCATGACCCTGTGGCCGGTTCACCACTGGTCCTCCATGACCCTGTGGCCGGTTCTCCACTGGTCCTCCATGACCCTGTGGCCGGTTCTCCACTGGTCCTTCATCACCCTGTGGCCGGTTCTCCACTGGTCCTCCATGACCCTGTGGCCGGTTCTCCACTGGTCCTCCATGACCCTGTGGCCGGTTCTCCACTGGTCCTTCATGACCCTGTGGCCGGTTCTCCACTGGTCCTCCATGACCCTGTGGCCGGTTCTCCACTGGTCCTCCATGACCCTGTGGCCGGTTCTCCACTGGTCCTTCATCACCCTGTGGCCGGTTCTCCACTGGTCCTCCATGACCCTGTGGCCGGTTCTCCACTGGTCCTTCATGACCCTGTGGCCGGTTCTCCACTGGTCCTTCATGACCCTGTGGCCGGTTCTCCACTGGTCCTCCATGACCCTGTGGCCGGTTCTCCACTGGTCCTCCATGACCCTGTGGCCGGTTCTCCACTGGTCCTCCATGACCCTGTGGCCGGTTCTCCACTGGTCCTCCATGACCCTGTGGCCGGTTCTCCACTGGTCCTTCATGACCCTGTGGCCGGTTCTCCACTGGTCCTCCATGACCCTGTGGCCGGTTCTCCACTGGTCCTTCATGACCCTGTGGCCGGTTCTCCACTGGTCCTCCATGACCCTGTGGCCGGTTCTCCACTGGTCCTCCATGACCCTGTGGCCGGTTCTCCACTGGTCCTTCATGACCCTGTGGCCGGTTCTCCACTGGTTCTCCACTGGTCCTCCATGACCCTGTGGCCGGTTCTCCACTGGTCCTTCATGACCCTGTGGCCGGTTCTCCACTGGTCCTTCATGACCCTGTGGCCGGTTCTCCACTGGTCCTCCATGACCCTGTGGCCGGTTCTCCACTGGTCCTCCATGACCCTGTGGCCGGTTCTCCACTGGTCCTTCATGACCCTGTGGCCGGTTCTCCACTGGTCCTTCATGACCCTGTGGCCGGTTCTCCACTGGTCCTCCATGACCCTGTGGCCGGTTCTCCACTGGTCCTTCATGACCCTGTGGCCGGTTCTCCACTGGTCCTTCATGACCCTGTGGCCGGTTCTCCACTGGTCCTCCACTTTTGATAGAGTCTGACCACTGTAGACTGGGAACAGCCCACAAGAGCTGCAGTTCTGGAGATGCTCTGACCCGTCTCAATCTGGCTCTTGTCAAACTCGCTCAAATCCTTACGCTTGCCCATTTCTCCTGCTTCTAACACATCAACTCTGAGGACAAAATATTCACTTGCTGCCTAATATATCCCACCCACTAATGAAGAGATCATCAGTGTTATATATATAATGTTATGCCTGATCTGTGTGTATACACACACACACACACACACACACACAAAAAGTGTTACCATATAGGTTGTGGGTGTAATTTTATGATGCGCATTGAGGAATTTATTCTGTAAATATGTTTCCATTGTAGTTTATGCGCATGTTTATTAATCTCATTTGAGCGCATAGGTTTTTTTTTTAGGGCCCTATTTTAACGATCTGAAACGCAAGTGTCAAAGCGCGAAGCGCAAGTAACTTTGTGGGCGGGTCTCGGCGCTGTTGCTATTTTCCCGGCGGGATAAATGGCTCTTGCGCCCGGCGCAAATCTAAAATGGGTTGGTCTGAAGTAGCTTCATTATTCATAGGTGTGGTTTGGGCGTAACGTGAATAAACCAATCCGAGCGTCATCCAACATTCCCTTTAAAAGCAGGTGCGCAAGTTCCATTATGGATTGCTATTATTATGGCGTATTTACCAGGCGCACGCCAGGAGCGGTTCACAGCCGAGGAGACTGATGTTCTTGTAAGAGCAGTGAAAGACAGAGAAGTGAAGTTGTAATGTTGTACATTATGGTAAAGGTGATTTCACAGTCTTTTTTTTTCAGTCTTTCAGTTTTTTCAGTTTTTCAGTCGATTTTTTTTCCTGGTTCTTGACGGACAAACCAATTTGTCAGATGTCCTTATATACATATATGTCTTGCCACTATTGGGCAAACAGGTCTTATCCTTAATTATTACAATTAGCCTGAATCATTTGTAAGCTAGATTTATGCCTATTTTTACACATCTTCGTGGCACACCACAATGATTTCCGTCATCTCATGTGTTAATATTTTTTTTAGTGTAACAATTTATGATTTGCAAAAATAACTGTTGCATCTGTGTAGATTACATGAGCAAAGTGTATGCGCGTTGTGCACGCTATACATTATGGTCAAGCATGCGCCCTTAAAATAGCATAATGAACAACGCGCAACGCGCCACTGACTTTAGACTAGGTTTTTTCTGGTCAGTGGCGCAATTGTTTAATGGAACAGCAAAATAGCACCAGGGATTGTTTGCGCCGGAACACGCCTCCTTTTTTGCGCTGAACCGCCCAGGGAGCGCAAGTTCATTCACTAGTTTAGCGACGTGCTTCTGTGGAGGGAAAAGCGCGCTTTGCGCGGGTGCAAAATAGGAATGACACATGCGTCAGTGTACAAAGTCAATTGCGCTGGGTGCAAGATAGGGCCCTATATGTGCGTTTTTTTTTCAATTATGCGCATTTATGCCATTTCCATCCATATAATGATATTCCAAAATGTGCATAAAACACGTGGATGGAAACAGATGTAGTTTTTAACCATCACTTGTGCGTAGACCTGGTTTAATACTCTAAAATAATGCTTGTTGTGCGTTTGGTGCAGGGAATGGTTCTTCCTGTTATCTCATGAGGTGCTGAACCCCATGTACTGCCTGTTCGAGTACGCCGGCAAAGACAACTACTGCCTCCAGATAAACCCCGCCTCCTACATCAACCCCGACCACCTCAAATACTTCAAGTTCATTGGACGCTTCATTGCCATGGTAATGTTGTTTTGCCATATCTGCTCATTGTCAGATTGTATTCCAAATGGTGGGGCTATTTTTGGTTTCATAACTGGATCTGTACGTTCATGAACTTTATAAAGGCAAAAATCTTAACATGTTATTTGTTTCTGATTCCTGTAGGCCTTGTTTCACGGGAAGTTCATCGACACAGGCTTCTCGTTGCCGTTCTACAAGCGCATCCTGAACAAGCCCTGGGCTCTGAAAGACCTGGAGTCCATTGACCCGGAGTTCTACAACTCCCTCATCTGGATCAAGTCAGTTTACCCTCTTCTTTACCTGCTATGAGCTAGTAGGACTTCCTGAGTCTTTTCTTGTTGTATGTATGGTGTCATTATAAACCGAAAATGAGCGTAATTTGATTTCTGTCATGAACGCCTCTCAAAGTGTGTGTGTGTGTTGTGTCAGGGATAACAACATCGAGGAGTGCGGTCTGGAGATGTATTTCTCTGTGGATAAGGAGATCCTGGGTGAGGTGTCAACTCACGAGCTGAAGCCGGATGGCGGGAACCTCCAGGTCACAGAAGAGAACAAGGAGGAGTACATCAGGTGCCGTCTCTCAGTCTCACATTAAACACCAAACTGACACACATTAAGCCCTCTGGATGCTTTAGGACGGCTGATGATGTTATTATTTTACAGGGTTATATTCATTATACTCCATTATCAAATTAGTGCTCAGTTTATATAGAAGGAGCTCAGTCTGGTTTCCTCATTTCAGTGCCGTCCCACTGGGTCTGTTCCAAAACGTGACTAGTCAAAATCTGCTAAGGGGCGATAATGGAACAAACCATTTTAGGGACGCACCGGTTGACCGGCTAAAAACCGGAACCGGCCGGTTTTTGCTTCTAGCGCGTGGTTTTCTGAAGCTGAAGCTAAAGTTGCGCGAGCTGAAGTTGCGCGAGCTGAAGCTGAAGCTAAAGTTGCGCGAGCTGAAGCTGAAGTTGCGCGAGCTGAAGTTGTGCAAGCTGAAGCTGAAGTTGCGCGAGCTGAAGTTGCGCAAGCTGAAGCTGAAGTTGCGCGAGCTGAAGTTGCGCGAGCTGAAGCTGAAGTTGCGCGAGCTGAAGCTGAAGCTGAAGCTGAAGTTGCGCGAGCTAAAGTTGCGCGAGCTGAAGCTGAAGTTGCGCGAGCTGAAGCTGAAGCTGAAGCTAAAGTTGCGCGAGCTGAAGCTGAAGTTGCGCGAGCTGAAGCTGAAGTTGCGCGAGCTGAAGTTGCGCAAGCTGAAGTTGAGCGAGCTCACCTCTCCGCCTGCACAAGCGCAGATCGTGAGCGTTTGTTCAGCTCAGCTTCTTACGTGTTGGATCGGATGAGAACGAAACAAACTAACTTGTGAAAAAGCCGAAATACTTCTTTTTGTAGCCTAAAGAAGAACATGCTGCACTTTAGAAATGAAATACTATCAGTTCTGTATAGGATGATCATTTTTATTTTACCTTAAAATGGCATTGACTTAAATTTTTGATTTAAAAATGCTGTAGCATCTTAGTTTTTTTCGTTGCACTAAACATTATTTGATTTAACATTTTGGAACAATTATATACTTTGGTTTTATTTAATTTCACTAGTAAAGACTTTTTTTCTTTACACTGAATTTAAAAACAAATGCTGATTTAAGTAACATCTTTGTTTGGATTGCAGAATATGCAGATGTTGCCTTTAATTTCACCTTTCAGCCTTTTAATTTCCAATTCAATTTCCTGTTAATTTCAGATTGAGGACTTGTTTTCATTAGCCAAAAGCCAATTTAGCCTGTTAAATACCAAATAAACATCTTGCTCATGTATACTTTCGTACTTTTATTGTGTAAAAAAAAGAAATCGGAATCGGCCAGTTTTATTGAAAAAAATCGGTATCGGCCATGTAAAATCATGATCGGTGCATCACTAAACCATTTAAAAAAGGGATTCTTCACTATTATTTACAGCAGAATATGCATTTTCATGGGTTTAAATTAGGGCTGTCAAAATTAACGCGTTAACGCAACTTCTTTTTAACGGCACTAATTTAATTAACGCAGCACGCATTCTCTGTTTGATCCGTGGCCTAGCCCGTAGTTGGAGAAATCGAGAGCAGCCATAGACGTAAAGGATGCAGCAGCAAACAGAAATAGGGAAAGAAAAGGGTTAACAATACTATTCTGAAACAAGTGACATTAAAGCCTACATAAGCTACCATTTTTTCTGTTTAGCTCCAGGTCGAAATAAAAGAAAAGGGCGTTTTTACATTCAACGCGTTTGCTGCAGTCCAAGTCTGAGCACATGGGTTCTCAATTTCACCTGAAGCGCAATAGAAGCGCAATAGTGCAATAGAACTTGATTCTATTGTAGAATATGGCTCGATACCACAATGTTGTCTTCGGTACGGTCCCACAATCTAATACCGAAGTACCGATATTAAATCGATACCATACAGGGTCTGAATTTTGATGCGGGTATTGCGCATAATTTTACTCACTCTCGCAAGTTTGAGGTTTTATGAAGCGGGAAATTATCGCAAATGTTTATTATTAAATTAATCAACAAAGATTTATCACATCAAATCAGGCATTTGTTAACTATTTTGTGAGAAGTAATTTCAGCAATACTGCGCGTCTCCTTCTCTAGCTCTCAAAATGTGCAAATTGCTTCTGGCTTTAAAAGACTTCGCACCTACACTAGAGAAATCTGCGCGCTCAGATTCAACACTTTCACTGTCATTTCGGGAGAGCTGACGGAAATCACTGCCCACGTCTTTTTAAACCTTGCCAATTTGAACATGCAAGCGATTTTATTGCATTTCATAATACATGGGATGGGAGCTCTTTAAGAGAGTTTTCTTTGCGCTCATACCAACAACAAAACACACAAGCCTTTCCAAATTAAGTTGTTTTTCCTTAGTCAAATACACACAAAATGATGTCAAAAATGTCCATCTTTAGTGAGTCGTCACATAAACACAGTCGGTTATGTCTTTCGCGAATGTAAATAGTGCAATAGTATGCGTGCAAATATTGTGAAATCTAAACATCACTGGTTGAAACGAACGCTGGAAATTTCATGATATTTAAACAATACGATCTTATGTGCATTGACGAGGGTTAAAAGAAAATAAATGTCTAACTATATTGTTTGAATGATGCACTCACCTGTCGATCTCTTAATGTCTTATACGAGCAAAGTAATTCCAAATTTTACGTCTAATCCTCTCTTTATTAATGAGTTTTGGGCGCGTTGAATGAGAATCAACTGCTGTATTCATTTTGTTCCTCTATGGCACCACATTTACCGGTTTCACGTCAGTTTGGGTAGCGCGCGGTGAACTTCGGAACAGCAGCATATACCGAAATGAGCAAAATTATGATATTGTACCGTTTGAAATAAAATATATACTGGTATTTTCCCAGTACCGATATACCGCGCATCCCTATTCTATTGACCCCTGGTGCATTTGCGTGCGTCTTACATAATCACAAACATCCACAGGGTATGATAGAAAGCAGAACGCGGGTCAATATATTGGATAAAGGGTTCCTTTCTGTTGCATGCTTGCAAAGGGACTCTGAGGAGACTGCAAGCATCTATGACCTTTGATACATGTTTAGTCTTCATGCTCTGTTGAGTATGGTTTCACTAATAATCATACATTTGCATAAAGCATGCATATTTGTCCATACCCATGTTGATTAGAGTATTAAAAACTTGAAAAATATTAATTTAAGGTACATTTAGAACGGATAAAAATGTGCGATTAAGTTGCGATTAATTACGAGTTAACTCATAAAAAAATGTGATTAATCGCGATTAAATATTTTAATCGATTGACAGCCCTAGTTTAAATGAGATTTAATTAAAGCTTTTTGTTATAAGAGACAATAAAAACAACTTTGTGCATCAACCACTCCTTTCCTGATAAAAAAAAGAAGGAAAGAACTTGCTTTTCAAGTCAACGAATTCGTGACAGCTGAATATAATATGTTTGACAAGCCAAACATGTCCATCTCTGAGTAACATATAATTTAATTAAGGCCAGCAGTGTTAACTTCGTTGACGAATAATTTTCATCATAATTTTCGTCAACGGCCTTTTTTCTCTGACGAAAACGAGACGATAACCAAAATAAAAACTAATGTTGGATGAAAAAAAAAATATGACGAAAATCAACTGTCATTTTCGTCAACAAATAAAAACGAGACGAAGATGTTGGTGAGGGTGGATTAGGGAAGAGATGGGGTCAGAACTGATGTCCTGTGTCACAGATGCTGATCTAACCGCTGGAAAACACACGCTGTTGCGCTTCTGAACTAATGCGGATGAGTAATGACAATGTTAACTTTACCATGTTTATATAGTAATATGTTTTAGACACTTGTAACAATGCATATTTTATCTCCTGAACTTGAATGAGCTCCTGCAGCTGCAATAGAGTAGACATTTCAAAATAAGAGTCCTGGTGTATTTCAAGCTTGTTTATCATTAAAAGTCACGGATTATATATTAGTTTTTGCTTACACAATAAACTGTATTTAATTTCATTCCCATTTAATTCATAGTCAGGAGGAAAGACCAGTATTTGACACATATTCAATAAAGTGTCAGGGTTATAATAGTTCACTAAAACTATTAAAAAAATCTTAATTTCTTGAAATTAAATAAATGTTAACTGAAATTAAAAAATAAATAAACTAACTTATTTGAAGCTTAAGCTTAACCTGATATGGCCTGACTAAAACAGAAATACAAAGTTATAAAAACTATATAGAAACAGACGACAAAGTGAATTGAGCTCTTTCGTGTATTTTTTATGTCAAAAACAAAATTATGTCAATGTCAGTTCAAGTGACAGTCGGTTATGTAATGCTTAAATATTTAATGTATTACAATTTAACTAAACTCAATAGATTTAGTCGACTAAAACTAAAAACAATTCAGGTGACTAAAATATGACCAAAACTAAATGGCATTTTAGTCAAAAGACTATGACTAAAACTAAATCAAAATTTGCTGTCAAAATTAACACTGGGCAAGATACCTCAGGTGAATAGAGTAAAAAAGATACACCATACTTCCTGTTGATTGATTTAAATGTATTACAAGTTTTCTAAAATATTATGCTTATATTTGCAATGAGGTGCTATATAATTAAATATGTATATTGTGTATACACTCTATATCCCCATGAGTCAGTGTGCACTGGGATAGAACACACACACACACACACACACACGTTTGTTTTTGTGAAATGTGAGGACATTCCATAGGCGTAATGGTTTTTATACCGTACAAACCTTATTTTTGAATAGGTGAACATCTTGCCATGATGTTCACGCGCGCACAAAACCACTACCTCAGCGTTTCACACACACACCGTGAAATATTGCAAAAATAGACTAAGCTCTTTTCAATAAAATCCATGCAAAAGTTAATATCAGATCATTTTAGAATACAGTATAGGATGTACCGAATATTCTTCAGTTTTATGCAAAACAGAAATATGACAAATAGAATATCAGACCTCTGTCATATGGCCAAAAATAAATACAAAAAAAAAAAAGCTGGACCTGGAAAGTCCTTGAAAGGTTCTTGAATTTGAAGTTAACCAAGCTGTGGGAACGCTGTATTAACAACTATCCAAACTGTTTTAGACCTAAAAGAGCCTCTGTAGGCCTTAAATGTCAGAGAAAAGAACAGAATCAGAGATGAATTTTTTCTTATAGAAAATTGTACTTTGCATATTATACTATAAAAACACATAATTATAGTTGATTTTAGTTTATCGTAGTTGATCATAACTAGAGATGAAATGGCATGAAATTTTAATTTCATGAATATTATGTGTTTTATAATTATAGTGACCAAAATGATCACGGTTATCACAGAATCCTGTTCAAAAAGTCCTAATGCTACACAATGAAATCAATTCAGCAAGTTTAATGTAGAAAACCAGCAAATAACAAATACAATTAGCATCAATATGTACTTTTTGTTGAAATAAACATTCAAATAATAACATTAAAAATGATGGCCAGATTTTAAAGGAGTGTCTTGCAACATGTTGTCTATAATGCACGAGTTTTGACAAAAAATGTTTTATAAAAAGATAAAACTTTCAGCCTCTAAATCATTTTTAGTCAAAAAAGATAAATTACTGACATTTACAATGCACATTATAATCTATTATTAATAGTATGAGGTCTGATTGTAACCATGCAGCTTTACAGAGGGTGTGGCTTATGTAAATGAGATGTAAATGAGCCCTATTGTCACTCCCAGCAGGTGAGAACACAATCTTTAGAGGCAAATTTCTCCCTGTTAAGCTTTTTGGAGTGCCTACTTTCAAATGGCCACAACTTCTCCAAATATGATCAGATTTCCATGTGTTACACATCAGACTACACTTTCAGAATCTGTAAATAACTCAAAATGCCCCAGAACCGACTTGTGTCCCTACTTTCCGTGACTGGTCATATATATATATATATATATATATATATATATATATATATATATATATATATATATATGGGATATTATATGTGTGACCCATGCCAACAGGGGTTGATTTAGTAAATGTGCTGTGCTCTGTCCAGGCTGGTGGCGGAGTGGCGGCTGTCTCGTGGTGTCGAGGAGCAAACTCAAGCTTTCTTTGAAGGATTTAATGAGGTTCTTCCGCAGCAGTACCTGCAGTATTTCGACGCCAAAGAGCTGGAGGTGAGAGACGCTGATTCAAAATCCCATAAATGTAGAATCTACCTAGAAAATAAAGCTTAAAGAGGACCTATTATGCCCTTTTACAAAGTCTTGATGTTGTTTTTGTGCTCGACTAGAGCAGGTTTTCCAGGTTGAATGTTGATTATTTCCTCATATTCTCCAGTGTTGCGGCTCCTCTCTTCAGTCTGTCAGTAACTCTGTTTAGTTCCTGTCTCTACGAAGAGGCTAATCGTTTGTTAAAGGGATAGTTCACTCAAAAATGAAAATTATCCCATGATTTACTCTCCCTCAAGCCATCCTAGGTGTATATGACACTCTTCTTTCAGACGAACACAGTTATATTAAAAATGACCTGGCTCTTCCAAGCTGTATAATGGCAGTGAATGGAGATTTTGAAGCCCTAGAAAGCGCATCAATCCATCATAAAAGACTCTAGCGGGTTAATAACGGCCTTCTCAAGCGTAGCCATGCATTTGTGTAAAAACGCATGAACTAAAATAACTAGCTTCCAGCAGACGACAAAAAAGTAAGCCGTGATGCGATATATGACGCAGGATGTAGTAGCGTAAGCTTTGACGTCTCTTGCGGTTCAAACAAATAGGACTGGGCAACAAACTCAAGCTCCTCCTACATTTCTTCTCATTTGTTTTGCTCTATCTGCGCGTTTCTGCGTTCGTCCATGCGTCGGGTCAGAGGTCACTCATTTAGCGCAAGTCGACTTGTTTACGGTCGTCTGCCGGAAGCTAGTTATTGTAGGCTATAATGATTTAAATGTGGATATTTTTCTTGCAAAAATGCATCACTTCACTTCAGAAGGACCCTGTGTGGAGCAGTTATATGATGGATAGATGCACTTCGAAAATCTCATTTACCAGTCAATGCCATTATAAAGCTTTGAAGAGCCAGGACTTTTTTAATATAACTCTTGATTGTGTTCGTCTGAAAGAAGAATTACTTGAGGGTGAGTAAATCATGGGCTGATCTTCATTTTTGGGTGAACTAACCCTTTAACAACATGTATTCTTTACTTCAATGAGCTCATTGTTTCTCCCTTAAAATAATACATTGTTAGTGTGTTGTAAATTGTAAGTGTGCAGATGGTTTTCTGTTGCGTGTATCCAGTATTGAGCAGTGTTTCTCGTGTCGTAGGTGATGTTGTGTGGCATGCAGGAAATCGATTTGAATGACTGGCAGAGAAACACCATTTACAGACATTACACCTCCTCCAGTAAACAGATCCTGTGGTTCTGGCAGGTACTGGCACTGCGGATTTAACATTAGTGTTCATTCAGATTGCACCGAGTTTCAACACACTTCGTCTTTTGTCTGTAGCTTATTAAAGAGGTGGACAATGAGAAGCGCATGAGACTGCTGCAGTTCGTGACTGGCACCTGTCGTCTGCCCGTCGGAGGCTTTGCTGACCTGATGGGTGAGTTCTTTTAGATGCACATCTGTTGTTATTCATGCACTGTGCATTTAACATCCATAATATGAGTTCAGACACTATAGGTAAGTAGGGTAAAAAAAAGTGTTTAATACACATAATCATAATCAATTAAAGGTGCAATATGTAATGTTTTTTCAGTAAAATATCCAGAAACCACTCGGCCACTCAGTGTTATATATTTTGTTCAGTTGAGTACTTACAATATCCCAAATGTTTCCAACTATTTGTAAATTGTGAGAAATTGCGTTTTTATTTTGCAGAAACGCTTTACTCTCACTGCAGTGTGAGCAAGTGTCATAGCAGCCGCTGAGAGAACGCACAGAGTAACATCATCACATCATCAACACACTCAGATGTGTCTAATGTGATAAACAGAGCTGTGTTACCTCATACTCATGACCGGAGAAGCGGAATAAAAGTCCCCATAGCTCGCGTGTGTTGCGTTCTTCTTATTAAAGGGTCATGAAACCCTAAACCACATTTTCTGTTTATGAGTTATGAGTGTTGAGCCTCATAGAAGTCAATGTTACGATCCGTTCGTTTTGATTATTGGAGAAAACGAGTTCATTTTAAACCTTTTTGCGCTATATTTAACTTCCTGATTTAAATTCATCTTTGTATCAACGACAGAATGTGGCGTCTTCTCGTACTATTGTACGCCGATGACTCATCGATGTCTCATAATTATTCATGAGTCTGTCCTTATCCTATGAGAAGAGGCCTCGCTTAAATATTCATGAGTCTGCGTGTCCTTATCCTATGAGAAGAGGCCTCGCTTAAATATTCATGAGTCTGCGTGTCCTTATCCTATGAGAAGAGGCCTCGCTTAAATATTCATGAGTCTGCGTGTCCTTATCCTATGAGAAGAGGCCTCGCTTGATTATTCATGAGTCTGCGTGTCCTTATCCTATGAGAAGAGGCCTCGCTTAATTATTCATGAGTCTGCGTGTCCTTATCCTATGAGAAGAGGCCTCGCTTGATTACTCATGAGTCTGCGTGTCCTTATCCTATGAGAAGAGGCCTCGCTTGATTATTCATGAGTCTGCGTGTCCTTATCCTATGAGAAGAGGCCTCGCTTAAATATTCATGAGTCTGCGTGTCCTTATCCTATGAGAAGAGGCCTCGCTTAATTACTCATGAGTCTGCGTGTCCTTATCCTATGAGAAGAGGCCTCGCTTAATTATTCATGAGTCTGCTTGTCCTTATCCTATGAGAAGAGGCCTCGCTTAAATATTCATGAGTCTGCGTGTCCTTATCCTATGAGAAGAGGCCTCGCTTAATTATTCATGAGTCTGCTTGTCCTTATCCTATGAGAAGAGGCCTCGCTTAATTATTCATGAGTCTGCTTGTCCTTATCCTATGAGAAGAGGCCTCGCTTAATTATTCATGAGTCTGCGTGTTCTTATCCAATGAGAAGAGGCCTCGCTTAATTACTCATGAGTCTGCGTGTTCTTATCCAATGAGAAGAGGCCTCGCTTAATTATTCATGAGTCTGTGTGTTCTTATCCAATGAGAAGACGACTCGCTTAATTATTCATGAGTCTGCGTGTTCTTATCCAATGAGAAGAGGCCTCGCTTAATTATTCATGAGTCTGCGTGTTCTTATCCAATGAGAAGAGGCCTCGCTTAATTATTCATGAGTCTGCGTGTTCTTATCCAATGAGAAGACGACTCGCTTAATTATTCATGAGTCTGCGTGTCCTTATCCAATGAGAAGACGACTCGCTTAATTACTCATGAGCCTGCGTGTCCTTATCCAATGAGAAGACGACTCGCTTAATTATTCATGAGTCTGCGTGTCCTTATCCAATGAGAAGACGACTCGCTTAATTATTCATGAGTCTGCGTGTTCTTATCCAATGAGAAGACGACTCGCTTAATTATTCATGAGTCTGCGTGTCCTTATCCTATGAGAAGACGACTCGCTTAATTATTCATGAGTCTGCGTGTTCTTATCCAATGAGAAGACGACTCGCTTAATTATTCATGAGTCTGCGTGTCCTTATCCAATGAGAAGACGACTCGCTTAATTATTCATGAGTCTGCGTGTCCTTATCCAATGAGAAGAGGCCTCGCTTAATTACTCATGAGTCTGCGTGTTCTTATCCAATGAGAAGACGACTCGCTTAATTATTCATGAGACTGCTTGTCCTTATCCTATGAGAAGACGACTCGCTTAATTATTCATGAGTCTGCGTGTCCTTATCCTATGAGAAGACGACTAGCTTAATTATTCATGAGTCTGCGTGTCCTTATCCAATGAGAAGAGGCCTCGCTTAATTATTCATGAGTCTGCGTGTTCTTATCCAATGAGAAGACGACTCGCTTAATTATTCATGAGTCTGCGTGTCCTTATCCTATGAGAAGACGACTCGCTTAATTATTCATGAGTCTGCGTGTCCTTATCCTATGAGAAGACGACTAGCTTAATTATTCATGAGTCTGCGTGTCCTTATCCAATGAGAAGAGGCCTCGCTTAATTATTCATGAGTCTGCGTGTTCTTATCCAATGAGAAGACGACTCGCTTAATTATTCATGAGTCTGCGTGTTCTTATCCAATGAGAAGACGACTTGCTTAATTATTCATGAGTCTGCGTGTCCTTATCCAATGAGAAGACGACTTTGCTTAATTATTCATGAGTCTGCGTGTTCTTATCCAATGAGAAGACGACTCGCTTAATTATTCATGAGTCTGCGTGTCCTTATCCAATGAGAAGACGACTCGCTTAATTATTCATGAGTCTGCGTGTTCTTATCCAATGAGAAGACGACTCGCTTAATTATTCATGAGTCTGCGTGTCCTTATCCTATGAGAAGACGACTCGCTTAATTATTCATGAGTCTGCGTGTCCTTATCCAATGAGAAGAGGCCTCGCTTAATTATTCATGAGTCTGCGTGTTCTTATCCAATGAGAAGACGACTCGCTTAATTATTCATGAGTCTGCGTGTCCTTATCCAATGAGAAGAGGCCTCGCTTAATAATTCATGAGTCTGCGTGTTCTTATCCAATGAGAAGACGACTCGCTTAATTATTCATGAGTCTGCGTGTCCTTATCCTATGAGAAGAGGCCTCGCTTAATTATTCATGAGTCTGCGTGTCCTTATCCAATGAGAAGACGACTCGCTTAATTATTCATGAGTCTGCGTGTCCTTATCCAATGAGAAGACGACTCGCTTAATTATTCATGAGTCTGCGTGTCCTTATCCTATGAGAAGACGACTCGCTTAATTATTCATGAGTCTGCGTGTCCTTATCCTATGAGAAGAGGCCTCGCTTAATTATTCATGAGTCTGCGTGTTCTTATCCAATGAGAAGAGGCCTCGCTTAATTATTCATGAGTCTGCGTGTTCTTATCCAATGAGAAGAGGCCTCGCTTAATTATTCATGAGTCTGCGTGTTCTTATCCTATGAGAAGAGGCCTCGCTTAATTATTCATGAGTCTGCGTGTCCTTATCCAATGAGAAGAGGCCTCGCTTAATTATTCATGAGTCTGCGTGTTCTTATCCTATGAGAAGAGGCCTCGCTTAATTATTCATGAGTCTGCGTGTCCTTATCCAATGAGAAGAGGCCTCGCTTAATTACTCATGAGTCTGCGTGTTCTTATCCAATGAGAAGAGGCCTCGCTTAATTATTCATGAGTCTGCGTGTCCTTATCCAATGAGAAGAGGCCTCGCTTAATTATTCATGAGTCTGCGTGTCCTTATCCTATGAGAAGAGGCCTCGCTTAATTATTCATGAGTCTGCGTGTTCTTATCCAATGAGAAGACGACTCGCTTAATTATTCATGAGTCTGCGTGTCCTTATCCTATGAGAAGAGGCCTCGCTTAATTATTCATGAGTCTGCGTGTTCTTATCCTATGAGAAGACGACTCGCTTAATTACTCATGAGTCTGCGTGTTCTTATCCAATGAGAAGACGACTCGCTTAATTATTCATGAGTCTGCGTGTTCTTATCCTATGAGAAGACGACTCGCTTAATTATTCATGAGTCTGCGTGTCCTTATCCTATGAGAAGAGGCCTCGCTTAATTATTCATGAGTCTGCGTGTTCTTATCCAATGAGAAGACGACTCGCTTAATTATTCATGAGTCTGCGTGTCCTTATCCAATGAGAAGACGACTCGCTTAATTATTCATGAGTCTGCGTGTCCTTATCCAATGAGAAGACGACTCGCTTAACACAGCAGCACGCATTGATTGACTGGCGCTTCAAAGAGTGAGATCGCACACAAAACTTACATAGTGCACCTTTAATGTAATCAGTTTAATGTGTTTAGGACATTTAGAAGAGCTCTATGAAGATATGCTTTAGTGTGGAGATGAATGATGTGTTTTATTTGCTCACAGGAAGTAACGGAGCGCAGAAGTTCTGCATCGAGAAGGTTGGGAAAGAGAACTGGCTTCCCCGCAGCCACACATGGTACATAACTTCATACACACATCATATTCATACACACATCATATTCATCTGCAGAAGTGCTGTCAAAACTACAGGCAGCGATACCAAGTACTGCCACTGAAATTTACAAAATGTGATGAATCGTAAACTGCTCTGATTGGCCATTGTGTTCACGCGTGCTCATTGGATATGCCTGTGATTGGCTACAATGATCAACGCTTCAAAAACATTTTATAAATACACATAAATGACGCTCTTCGTTCTTTTGACAACACTAATCTGAAGAGATCTGGTCACATGAGCTGTTATTGAATAGTTGCGTTGATTATTTCTGTGTGTTTGAGCTGTGCAAGTCAGAGGAGGCTTGTTTAAACGCTTCAATCAGTGTCAACTGTCTATAAACATCATTTAATATATGAATAATTAACAATCAGCAGGCGAAAACATTTTTAATAATCATAATCATAATCATCAAAATACAAATGTATTATTATTACCAGCAATTAATAAGAATAAAATTGCTTTAATAATGAATATATGTGATGTATTGTTGTTATTTTAATGATATTATTGAAATGTGTGTGTATATATATACATACATTTCAAGAATATCTTTAAAATAATAATAATTATTATTAATGTATCATATAAAATAACAGACACAACTTTTGATTTTAATAATGTAAAAACATTAAGGAATTGTTTTATTTTAGTTTGTTAACAAATGCAACCTTATTGTAAAGTGTTCATATTTATTCATATTATTTACTTTTTTATTAATTTAATAATTTTGACTAATTATTTGTTGTTTATTCAACAATTATTAATAAATTATATAGATTATTAAATGTTATTTAGTTATATTTTTTACTTACTATATTTTATTTTGAAATGAATAACTCAATCCTCATGGTTTCTAGCAATATATTGGCCACCATATCGGTATCGGCCGATATATGTTCATTTTTAATGTTATCGGACCGATAAGAAAATGTGTCCGATATATTAAAGCCGATAAATAATATATTATTTCCTTCAGGTGAGACGCTTCAGATGGACACTGTTCATCATTATGGCTTTGAACTGATTGAAATATGATTGAAATCATTTTAAAAAAAGGAAAATACAGTTCAGTGCAACAACAAAACTGAACTATTTTAATGGCTGCAACTAATGTGTAATAAGGAGGTTAATAAAAACCCTCATAATTTTGATGAGCTGTGCGATACTGCTTTTGCTCCCTCAATTTACATCATAAAAATGACACAATGATCAGGATGATAACAATTTACAATTTAAAAAAGGAACATTTATTGAACTAAAAAAAACAATATTTAACAAATAGTAAAAACAGGTGAGGTAGAACCATAAAAAAAAAGTTCAGTGGTGAAAATAAATATTTAAGCATAAATAAAATAATGACACTATTGCACACAGTATCAACAATCAAGCAGCATAATAAAGTGCACACTGACTGCACTATACTTAATTTAAAACTATTCACAACCTAGTCATTTAATGCTTACACTCTAAAAAATGCTGGGTTAAAAATCACCTCAATTAATGAGTTAAAACAACCCAATTAATGAGTTAAAACAACCCAATTAATGAGTTAAAACAACCCAATTGATGAGTTAAAACAACCCAATTAATGAGTTAAAACAACCCAATTGATGAGTTAAAACAACCCAATTAATGAGTTAAAACAACCCAATTGATGAGTTAAAACAACCCAATTGATGAGTTAAAACAACCCAATTAATGAGTTAAAACAACCCAATTGATGAGTTAAAACAACCCAATTAATGAGTTAAAACAACCCAATTAATGAGTTAAAACAACCCAATTAATGAGTTAAAACAACCCAATTGATGAGTTAAAACAACCCAATTAATGAGTTAAAACAACCCAATTGATGAGTTAAAACAACCCAATTGATGAGTTAAAACAACCCAATTAATGAGTTAAAACAACCCAATTGATGAGTTAAAACAACCCAATTAATGAGTTAAAACAACCCAATTGATGAGTTAAAACAACCCAATTGATGAGTTAAAACAACCCAATTGCTGGGTTAAAACAACCCAATTGATGAGTTAAAACAACCCAATTGATGGGTTAAAACAACCCAATTGATGAGTTAAAACAACCCAATTGATGGGTTAAAACAACCCAATTGCTGGGTTAAAACAACCCAATTGCTGAGTTAAAACAACCCAATTGATGAGTTAAAACAACCCAATTGATGAGTTAAAACAACCCAATTGCTGAGTTAAAACAACCCAATTAATGAGTTAAAACAACCCAATTGATGAGTTAAAACAACCCAATTGCTGAGTTAAAACAACCCAATTGATGAGTTAAAACAACCCAATTGCTGGGTTAAAACAACCCAATTGATGGGTTAAAACAACCCAATTGATGAGTTAAAACAACCCAATTGATGAGTTAAAACAACCCAATTGCTGAGTTAAAACAACCCAATTGCTGAGTTAAAACAACCCAATTGCTGAGTTAAAACAACCCAATTGATGAGTTAAAACAACCCAATTGATGGGTTAAAACAACCCAATTGATGAGTTAAAACAACCCAATTGATGGGTTAAAACAACCCAATTGATGAGTTAAAACAACCCAATTGCTGGGTTAAAACAACCCAATTGATGAGTTAAAACAACCCAATTGCTGGGTTAAAACAACCCAATTGCTGGGTTAAAACAACCCAATTGATGGGTTAAAACAACCCAATTGATGGGTTAAAACAACCCAATTGATGAGTTAAAACAACCCAATTGCTGGGTTAAAACAACCCAATTGATGAGTTAAAACAACCCAATTGCTGGGTTAAAACAACCCAATTGATGAGTTAAAACAACCCAATTGCTGGGTTAAAACAACCCAATTGATGAGTTAAAACAACCCAATTGATGGGTTAAAACAACCCAATTGATGAGTTAAAACAACCCAATTGCTGGGTTAAAACAACCCAATTGATGAGTTAAAACACCCCAATTGATGGATTAAAACAACCCAATTGATGAGTTAAAACAACCCAATTGATGAGTTAAAACAACCCAATTGATGGGTTAAAACAACCCAATTGATGGGTTAAAACAACCCAATTGATGAGTTAAAACAACCCAATTGATGAGTTAAAACAACCCAATTGATGAGTTAAAACAACCCAATTGATGGGTTAAAACAACCCAATTGATGAGTTAAAACAACCCAATTGCTGGGTTAAAACAACCCAATTGATGAGTTAAAACAACCCAATTGCTGGGTTAAAACAACCCAATTGATGGGTTAAAACAACCCAATTGATGGGTTAAAACAACCCAATTGATGAGTTAAAACAACCCAATTGATGAGTTAAAACAACCCAATTGATGAGTTAAAACAACCCAATTGATGAGTTAAAACAACCCAATTGATGGATTAAAACAACCCAATTGATGAGTTAAAACAACCCAATTGATGAGTTAAAACAACCCAATTGATGAGTTAAAACAACCCAATTGATGAGTTAAAACAACCCAATTGATGAGTTAAAACAACCCAATTGCTGGGTTAAAACAACCCAATTGATGAGTTAAAACAACCCAATTGCTGGGTTAAAACAACCCAATTGATGAGTTAAAACAACCCAATTGATGGGTTAAAACAACCCAATTGATGAGTTAAAACAACCCAATTGCTGGGTTAAAACAACCCAATTGATGAGTTAAAACACCCCAATTGATGAGTTAAAACAACCCAATTGATGGGTTAAAACAACCCAATTGATGAGTTAAAACAACCCAATTGCTGGGTTAAAACAACCCAATTGATGAGTTAAAACACCCCAATTGATGGATTAAAACAACCCAATTGATGAGTTAAAACAACCCAATTGATGAGTTAAAACAACCCAATTGATGGGTTAAAACAACCCAATTGATGAGTTAAAACAACCCAATTGATGAGTTAAAACAACCCAATTGATGAGTTAAAACAACCCAATTGCTGGGTTAAAACAACCCAATTGATGAGTTAAAACAACCCAATCGCTGGGTTAAAACAACCCAATTGATGAGTTAAAACAACCCAATTGATGAGTTAAAACAACCCAATTGATGAGTTAAAACAACCCAATTGCTGGGTTAAAACAACCCAATTGATGAGTTAAAACAACCCAATTGATGGGTTAAAACAACCCAATTGATGAGTTAAAACAACCCAATTGCTGGGTTAAAACAACCCAATTGATGAGTTAAAACACCCCAATTGATGGATTAAAACAACCCAATTGATGAGTTAAAACAACCCAATTGATGAGTTAAAACAACCCAATTGATGGGTTAAAACAACCCAATTGATGGGTTAAAACAACCCAATTGATGAGTTAAAACAACCCAATTGATGAGTTAAAACAACCCAATTGATGAGTTAAAACAACCCAATTGATGGGTTAAAACAACCCAATTGATGAGTTAAAACAACCCAATTGCTGGGTTAAAACAACCCAATTGATGAGTTAAAACAACCCAATTGCTGGGTTAAAACAACCCAATTGATGGGTTAAAACAACCCAATTGATGAGTTAAAACAACCCAATTGATGAGTTAAAACAACCCAATTGATGAGTTAAAACAACCCAATTGATGAGTTAAAACACCCCAATTGATGAGTTAAAACAACCCAATTGATGAGTTAAAACAACCCAATTGATGAGTTAAAACAACCCAATTGATGAGTTAAAACACCCCAATTGATGGATTAAAACAACCCAATTGATGAGTTAAAACAACCCAATTGATGAGTTAAAACAACCCAATTGATGAGTTAAAACAACCCAATTGATGAGTTAAAACAACCCAATTGCTGAGTTAAAACAACCCAATCGCTGGGTTAAAACAACCCAATTGATGAGTTAAAACAACCCAATTGATGGGTTAGTCCATTTTCAACCCAACTTGGGTTATTTAAAAAAAAAAATCTTGGGTTGTTTTTAATATCGGCGAACGCAGCAGCATTGCATCGGTCGATGCCGATACACGTAAAAATATCGTCCGATATATCGGTCTAACGCTACTTTCTATACCTCGCTAGAATGGCTTGAAACAAGGTAAGCAAGGCATTTTTTTCACCAAAACTGAGTCGATGGTAGAACTTCAGACATTTCCACAAAAGTAATGAAATCCGTGTGGAAGGGCACCTTTAAAAAGCTACTTCAAACTTTCAGATCTAGCTTTATCAAGCCAACTTGAGGGTTTGTTTCGGAACTTTACTCCTCTAGTCCAGATTGTACTGCAGTGGTCGAGTTGTCCAATCACAGCGCTTCTCTTTCTGCTTCAGCTTCAACCGTCTGGATCTCCCGCCGTACCGGAGCTACGAGCAGCTGAAGGAGAAGCTGATGTTTGCCATCGAGGAGACGGAAGGTTTCGGACAGGAGTGAGACGCACACACACACACACACACTTGTTTAACTGAGAGGACAGACCATGACTCGATGATCCGGCACACCGGTGCATTATGGGAAAATTGGGGTTTCTGCACTCACCTGTCACTTGGTATTCATTTTTATATTCCCGTGAGACGAAGAGGGCTTTATGCAAGCGTGTAAGATTCGTGAGGTTGATGTTTCTACATGTGATTAATCCAGCGGGAGCTTTTCCTCCACGGCTGCAGGAGAAAGAGCAGAACACTCGTGCTGATTGACGAGCTCTGTCAATGTGTGTGTGTTTATGTTTGCAACCCGACGACGGGTCTCCTCCTCCTCGTGCCTTTTCCTCACTGTCGTCCAGAGCGTAGCACTCTGAGAGCGCAGCGGCGGCAGTCCACAATCACCAAAATATTCATCCAAACTGCCAACAAATGCCCGTTTTCATCCCAAAATCAACATCTAAATAAAAAATGGAGATATTTTGCATTTGTGACTTTGAAATTAAAACTAACTCATGACAATTTTTTTCAAAACCAATTTTTGCACAAATTCTCATTATTGTAATGTGGATTAAAATATTTTCCATATGTGAAACAATATATACTTTCAACTGTGAGTATACGTTTTGCTCTAATGAATTTAACTTGTGTTTGTCTAAATAAAAAAAGAACGATTTAACCAAATTAATACATTTGTTAAATAATTCAATAACGGAATGTTTTCAGAGACGAGAATGATCATGATAATGTAAATCTGTGAGTTAAATATTTGTACGCGTGTGTGTGTATACATATTATATATATATATATAATAAAAAAGTATATTTAACGCACACACATATATACACACACACACGCAAATAAACACACACACACACGCGCATATAGATACACACACATGCATATATATATATATATACACACACACATGCGCATATACACGCACACGTTAAATATATGCGTGTCTATATACACACACACACACATATATGTGTGTGTGTATATATATGTGTGTGTGTATATATATGTGTGTGTGCGTGTGTATATATATATATATATATATAATGATAAAAAAGTATATTTAACACGCATATATATATACACACGCATATATATATATATACACACACACACACACACACACACACACACACACACACACACACACACATATATACACACCCATACATGCACGCACGCACGCACGCACACACACACACACATATATATATACACACCCATACATGCACTCTCGCACGCACGCACGCACGCACACACACACACACACACACACACACACACACACACACACACACACACACACACACATATATACACACCCATACATGCACTCTCGCACGCACGCACGCACGCACACACACACACACACATATATATATACACACCCATACATGCACTCTCGCACGCACGCACGCACGCACACACACACACACACACACACACACACACACACACACACACACACATATATATATACACACCCATACATGCACTCTCTCACGCACACACACACACACACCCACACATGCATATATATATATATATAGTGGTCAAATCAATTAATAAAACAAAATAAAAATGTGTGTCTACATAATATATATGTGTGTGTACTGTGTATAATTATGTATATATAAATACACACATGCATGTATACATTTAAGATTTTTTTTAATTTATAGATAAAATATTCATATTTATATACAATATCAATTATATAAATGTATATACATGCAAATATTTAAATATAGACATGAATGAGGGTAAATTATTTATATATTTATATATATACACAGTACATATTTTAACACAATTTTATTTTAGATGTGATTTAATCGCGTTTAACCGATTTGACAGCACTAATATATATACACACACACACACCTTGATTTTGTGGTGAAATATGGCCTTGACATTTCTAAAAGGATGACATTTTTCAGTGTGTGAGCACAGATTGACATTACTGAATTATTTCTCTGAAATGAGCTGGAATTGTGTGTTTTTTGATGCGCGGCAGACGCGGCGCTGTCGTCGGATCCCTGAAGCGATAATGTGAGTTTATTTGGGGCTGTAATCGTGAGAAAGCAGTATTTATTCCCGTCTGACAGCGGGGCATCGAGCGCTCTAGTTCTATAGGGCGGCTGCTTTTGAACGCGTCTTTTTAAGTGTTCTGGAAGCTCTTCGGCTGTTCGGATTGTAGTTTATTTCATGTTTCATGAATTCTTTGAAGTGATGCTAGTCTAAAACCACTGGAGCACAAAAGCCCCGCTTATAGCGTGCAGCTGCGGTTCGGCGCATTGCATTATGGGTAATAAGATCAAGGCTCAAATGGAGGACTGTCTTTTTGAATTTTAAGAAAACAAATCAACAGCAAATATTTATTTCAATAGTTGTTTTTATCCAAATGACCCTGTTTGAATGAGAAGCGGTGAAGTCCGCGGGACGATGGATTATTAAGTGACATGGCTTTCATTTTGACTTTTATTTCCGACTGATCCATGTAAACCAAACAAACTTTGACTCTGTATATGAACTGAATCCTGTACATGTGTGAATACTCTCCTCTCTGTTCGGATGAATCTAATGATTTTAGTATTAAAGTAGAAGCGACTGCTTTCACGGTTGTTTCAGAGTTTATTTACTAGAGCTGATTTGTATGTATAGTCAAATGTGAAAAGATGTTCAGCAGCTGAATAAATAATTCTATGGGAAACGTCTTGCGTTTGGTGTTTTTCTTTCGTTTTTCTTTTAGAGACCCGGACTCTGTTCATAATGCGAGGAAATGAGTGTCCACATGGGATGAGGTGTTATTTTAAAGGGGACATGAGAAATCAAACTGGCCTGGATCTTTTGAGATACACACACACACTAATACTGTGTTTGACCCCTTTGGCCTTCAGAACTGCCTTAATTCTACGTGGCATTGATTCAACAAGCTGCTGAAAGCATTCTTTAGATTTACAGTCCTTCCAGAAAAATGCGGCTTTTTTTTGTGATTGTTGCGGGCAAAAATCCTTGATTATGCGGCACGTTTTCTTAAAAAATGCGATGAAAAATGCGGGATATTTATGCAATTTTATGCGATAAAATTGCGGGAACTTGCAAAAACTGCGGTTTGATGAGAAAGAGAAAAAAAGCACTACATCACAGAAAGTGCTGGAATATTTAAGTTCTCATCTTGTTTTATTGAAGACCTTAATAATGGCTCAAATTTAAAAAACATTTAGTCAATCAAGTTCTGTAGCTTTACAAAAGGAATATGCTACAACTTCTGAAAAAATTAATAAATAACTTCCTGTTTTACAGATGTCGCTATACAAAACAGACATTTGAGTGCTTCCAATGCACAAAGTGCAATCTCTTAAAGGGTTAGTTCACCCAAAAATGAAAATTCTGTCATTAATGACTTCCCTTTATGTTGTTGGACACAAATTAAGATATTTTAGTTGAATTCCGATGGCTCAGAAAGGCCTCCATTGGCACAATGTACACTCTCAAGACCCATAAAAGGTAGCCTACTAAAGACTAAAGTTACAAAGTCCATCTCACTACAGTGGTTCTACAATAACTTTATGAAGCCACGATAATAGTTATTGTGTGCAAAAAAAACTAAATAACGACTTATATAGTGATGACTGATTTCAAAACACAGCATCATGATGCTATGAATCATCGAGTCGATTCATGATTCGGATCGCGTGTCAAACTGCTGAAATACGTGACTTTGGCGATCCAACCCGCTGAATCGACTCATTGATTCATAACGCTTCAAACCGCTGAATCGACTCATTGATTCATAACGCTTCAAACCGCTGAATCGACTCATTGATTCATAACGCTTCAACCCGCTGAATCGACTCATTGATTCATAACGCTTCAAACCGCTGAATCAACTCATTGATTCATAACGCTTCAAACCGCTGAATCGACTCATTGATTCATAACGCTTCAAACCGCTGAATCAACTCATTGATTCATAACGCTTCAAACCGCTGAATCGACTCATTGATTCATAACGCTTCAAACCGCTGAATCGACTCATTGATTCATAACGCTTCAAACCGCTGAATCAACTCATTGATTCATAACGCTTCAAACCGCTGAATCGACTCATTGATTCATAACGCTTCAAAGCTTCATGATGCTGTGCTTTGAAATCAGTCAGCACACAGGGAAACTGCTTTGCTCTTTTGCTGTTATTTTTGTTGGCCAATGGGAGTTTGTGCTTCATCATGGTTTCACCGGTATCTATGGTTTCTCCACGGGGTTTGAAGCTTTTCGATGACGTTCGCGTCGGGTAACACGTCACTTCAAAACGTTCCCATGGCAATAGGCGGAAATGGCGGCTCTTGTGTCAAGTAAACGAAAATTTTTCAACTTTCTGCTAATATATATGACTTTTTTTGCAACGAAAATGCGGGGATTATGAAATCATGATAGCCCGCATATTTTGCACGCGGAAATAGGCAATTTATGCGGCGAAAGTGCGGCGTATTTGAAAAAATGCGGCCCCCGCATGAATATGCGGACTTTGGCTGATTATGCGTTAAATCACGCGATCGCATAATCGCGTTTTTCTGGAGGGACTGGATTTAGTTTTAGTAACCATTTTAGTTCAGTGAACTCATTGTCATGATCAAGAAACCAATTTGAAATGATTGGAGCTTTGTGACGGTGCATTATCCTGCTGGAAGTAGCCATCAGAGGATGGGGACATGGTGCTCATAAAGGGATGGACATGGGCAGAAACAATGCTCAGGTAGGCCGTGGCATTTAAACCATGCCCAATTGGCACTAAGGGGCCTAAAGTGTGCCAAGAAAACATCCCCCACACCATTACACCACCACCACCAGCCTGCACAGTGGGAACAAGGCATGATGGATCCATGTTCTCATTCTGTTTACGCCAAATTCTGACTCTACCATCTGAATGTCTCAACAGAAATCCAGACTCTTCAGACCAGACAACATTTTTCCATTCTTCAACTGTCCAATTTTGGTGCAAATTGTCGCCTCTTTTTCCTATTAGTAGTGGAGATGAGTGGTACCCGGTGGGGTCTTCTGCTGTTGTAGCCCATCCGCCTCAAGGTTGTGTGTGTTGTGGCTTCACAAATGCTTTGCTGCAGACCTCGGTTGTAACGAGTGGTTATTTCAGTCAAAGTTGCTCTTCTATCAGCTTGAATCAGTCGGCCCATGACCTCTGACCTCTAGCATCAACAAGGCATTTTCTCCCACAGGACTGCCGCATACTGGATGCTTTTCCCTTTTCACACCATTCTTTGAAAACCCTAGAAATGGTTGTGTGTGAAAATCCCAGTAACTGAGCAGATTGTGAAATACTCAGACCGGCCCGTCTGGCATCAACAACCATGCCACGCTCAAAATGTCTTAAATCACCTTTCTTTCCCATTCCGACATTCAGTGTGGAGTTCAGGAGATTGACCAGGACCACACCCCTAAATGCATTGAAGACACTGCCATGTGATTGGTTGATTAGATAATTACATTAATGAGAAATTGAACAGGTGTTCCTAATAATCCTTTTATCGATTATAACATTTACATTTACATTTATGCATTTGGCAGACGCTTTTATCCAAAGCGACTTACATTGCATTCAAAGTACACATTTTACATTTTGTCAATTCTTGCTTTCCCTGGGAATCGAACCCATGACCTTGGCGTTGCTAGCGCCACGCTCTACTGTTTGAGCTACAGGAAAGCTTATAAGCAGTTTATAGTGTATAAGCAGTTTTTGTACCATTTAAACATCCTGATTATAAACACCATTCATTTTGTTCACTTGCTGCCGAATATATCCCACCCACTAATGAAGAGATCATCAGTGTTATTCACTGTATTTAATAGTTTTAGTTAAAAATAACAGTGTTATGTCAAGTTCTTGTTCAATATCCCATAAATTGCATGATTTATGGACAAGCAACAAAACAAGACATCATAACCAAACTGCAAATGTGCAGAAATTCAGCTCATTATTTTATTTGAAACTGTTAGGTTACAGTTCATCTCGACAAATGCGAGAAAAAATAAATTAGCTTACAAGATTGTTTTAATATAAAACGAATCAAATATCAAAGATCAGCAACAGGGATTGTTAGACCCTTGACAATGATAGAAAACATCATTTATACTTTTTAACACAACGCTATAGATGATGTATTTGTGTAGGGCAAAACGCGGACACGAGTTAGCATTAGCACTTCTGGTTCCCTCGTCCTGAAGTCGATGGGTTTTTTGAATGGGGTTTTGGTTAAATGGATGAAATAAGAGCACGAGCTCAACAGCTTAATTCTACGACATAAACACATCAGTATTAGCCCACTCGGGATTAAGATGTTCTTTGTCTTGAAAAAGGTGTTTGCTAGCAAGTGTCTATGGGACTACAGAGGCTGTCGAGATAAAACGTCATCAGCCGATCTACTCACTTTTACAGTCTCGTTATGCTTACAATCTCAAACTTTCAGGGAAAATGGTTTTAAATAAAGACTGAAAGAGTTGTTAAAGGAACACGCCGACTTTTAGGCACTTTATCTTATTCACCGCATCCCCCAGAGTTAGAGAAGTCCATACACACCATTCTCATCTCCATGCCATAACTCTGTCTGACGCACCACCGCTAGCCTAGCTTAGCACAAAGACTGGAGGTAAATGGCTCCAGCTAGCCTAGCTTAGCACAAAGACTGGAGGTAAATGGCTCCAGCTAGCCTAGCTTAGCACAAAGACTGGAGGTAAATGGCTCCAGCTAGCCTAGCTTAGCACAAAGACTGGAGGTAAATGGCTCCAGCTAGCCTAGCTTAGCACAAAGACTGGAGGTAAATGGCTCCAGCTAGCCTAGCTTAGCACAAAGACTGGAGGTAAATGGCTCCAGCTAGCCTAGCTTAGCACAAAGACTGGAGGTAAACGACTCCAGCTAGCCTAGCTTAGCACAAAGAGTGGAGGTAAACGGCTCCAGCTAGCCTAGCTTAGCACAAAGACTGGAGGTAAACGGCTCCAGCTAGCCTAGCTTAGCACAAAGACTGGAGGTAAACGGCTCCAGCTAGCCTAGCTTAGCACAAAGAGTGGAGGTAAATGGCTCCAGCTAGCCTAGCTTAGCACAAAGACTGGAGGTACACGGCTCCAGCTAGCCTAGCTTAGCACAAAGAGTGGAGGTAAATGGCTCCAGCTAGCCTAGCTTAGCACAAAGACTGGAGGTAAATGGCTCCAGCTAGCCTAGCTTAGCACAAAGACTGGAGGTAAACGACTCCAGCTAGCCTAGCTTAGCACAAAGAGTGGAGGTAAACGGCTCCAGCTAGCCTAGCTTAGCACAAAGACTGGAGGTAAACGGCTCCAGCTAGCCTAGCTTAGCACAAAGACTGGAGGTAAACGGCTCCAGCTAGCCTAGCTTAGCACAAAGAGTGGAGGTAAATGGCTCCAGCTAGCCTAGCTTAGCACAAAGACTGGAGGTACACGGCTCCAGCTAGCCTAGCTTAGCACAAAGAGTGGAGGTAAATGGCTCCAGCTAGCCTAGCTTAGCAAAAAGACTGGAGGTAAATGGCTCCAGCTAGCCTAGCTTAGCACAAAGACTGGAGGTAAATGGCTCCAGCTAGCCTAGCACAAAGACTGGAGGTAAATGGCTCCAGCTAGCCTAGCTTAGTACAAAGACTGGAGGTAAATGGCTCCAGCTAGCCTAGCTTAGCACAAAGAGTGGAGGTAAATGGCTCCAGCTAGCCTAGCTTAGCACAAAGACTGGAGGTAAACGGCTCCAGCTAGCCTAGCTTAGCACAAAGACTGGAGGTAAACGGCTACAGCTAGCCTAGCTTAGCACAAAGACTGGAGGTAAATGGCTCCAGCTAGCCTAGCACAAAGACTGGAGGTAAATGGCTCCAGCTAGCCTAGCACAAAGACTGGAGGTAAATGGCTCCAGCTAGCCTAGCTTAGTACAAAGACTGGATGTAAATGGCTCCAGCTAGCCTAGCTTAGCACAAAGACTGGAGGTAAACGGCTCCAGCTAGCCTAGCTTAGGACAAAGACTGGAGGTAAACGGCTCCAGCTAGCCTAGCTTAGCACAAAGACTGGAGGTAAACGGCTCCAGCTAGCCTAGCTTAGCACAAAGACTGGAGGTAAATGGCTCCAGCTAGCCTAGCTTAGCACAAAGACTGGAGGTAAATGGCTCCAGCTCAATAAGTGACAAAATATAGACAAGATATATCTTTTTAAATTCATAAAACGATCTTGATGGACAACTTTTGTTGATCACCGAGCTTGTTGTGTTTGCGACAATCCAAAAGCCAATGGAAAAGTCCAATTGGGTTTTTTTCGAGGGAACCAGTGTGATGCTAACTTCCGGGTCAGCCTACAAATTGACATAATCCCTGCCGCACTTTATTAGTAAACTGCATGACTTAAGTGCGAATTCTGGGAAATGCGAGTAGAAAGTACATTGGCAGCTTGACTCTGAATCGCGATCAGTCGACCGTCTGGAAGCACATGGGTTCCGAGAGCAGCCGGACAGCTCTGTCGTCTTCCTGCATGTGATCCAGTCTCGTTTCATCACTCCTCTCTTCATCCTCCTCTTCTCTCGTCTGCTTCTCTCCTCCACCCATTCCCATAATTCCATCCTGCTCGGTCTCGCCGTCATTATCCTCGCCCTCCTCTTCGGTTTCTCCGTGTTCGTCAGGCTCCGCGGCAGGAGACGCTTCCCCTGAAATGTTATCAAAAGACTTAAAGGGTTAGTTCAGCCAAAACTGTAAATTGTGTGATTAATGACTGAGCCTCATGTGGTTGGACACCCGTCAGACCTCCGTTCATCTTCAGACACAAATGAAGATATTTTAGTGTAAATCTGATGCTCTGAAAGGCCTCCATTGGCTCAACTTTACACTCTCAAGACCCTTAAAAGACACTAAAGACTAAAGTTACAAAGTCCATCTCACTACAGCGGCTCTACAATAACTTTATGAAGACGAGAATAGTTTCTGTGCGCAAAAAAACCCTAAATAAAGACTTATATACTGATGACGATTTCAAAACACGGCATCATGAAGCTTCGAAGCGTTATGAATCAGTGAGTCGATTCAGCGGTTCAGAGCGTTATGAATCAGTCGAATCATGATTCGGATCGCGTGTCAAACCACCAAACTGCTGAAATTTGGCGATTCAAACTGCTGAATCGACTCACTGATTCATAACGCTCTGAACCGCTGAATCGACTCACTGATTCATAACGCTCTGAACAGCTGAATTGACTCACTGATTCATAACGCTCTGAACAGCTGAATCAACTCACTGATTCATAACGCTCTGAACCGCTGAATCGACTCACTGATTCATAACGCTCTGAACCGCTGATTCGACTGATTCATAACGCTTTGAAGCTTCATGAGGCCGTGTTTTGAAATCGTCATCACTATATAAGTCGTTATTTAGGGTTTTTTTGCGCACAGAAACTATTCTCGTCTTCATAAAGTTATTGTAGAGCCGCTGTAGTGAGATGGACTTTGTAACAACGTTTTTAGTGTCTTTTAAGGGTCTTGAGAGTGTAAAGTTGAGCCAATGGAGGCCTTTCAGAGCATCAGATTTACACTAAAATATCTTCATTTGTGTCTGAAGATGAACGGAGGTCTGACGGGTGTCCAACCACATGAGGCTCAGTCATTAATGACACAATTTACATTTTTGGGTGAACTAACCCTTTAACTTGTATGTATAAAAACGTATTAATTTGTGTGTGTGTGTGTGTGTGTGTGTGTGTACCTTCGCTGCTGTTGTCCTGTCCCTGTGATCCGTCAGCGCCCTGTGCGTCTCCGGCCGCGCCGCCCGCCAGCGGACACTTGTGATCCCGGTAGTATTTCTGGCGGGTGAAGCCCTTGCTACAGGCGGAGCAGCGGAAGCGGTAGTTGTCCGTGTGTGAGCGCTGGTGTTCCAGCATATGAGCTCGACGACTGAACGACTTCTGACAGAACTGACACTTATACGGCTTAATACCTGCACGGCACAGAACAACACACTTATTATTATACACTTCCAAATTACACCATGAAAAAAACGTAAAACTCGTTACTCGTGTGTTATAGCGCTCGTTACTCGTGTGATATCGCGCTCGTTACTCGTGTGATACCGCGCTCGTTACTCGTGTGATATCGCGCTCGTTACTCGTGTGATATAGCGCTCGTTACTCGTGTTATAGCGCTCGTTACTCGTGTGATATCGCGCTCGTTACTCGTGTGATATCGCGCTCGTTACTCGTGTGATATCGCGCTCGTTACTCGTGTGATACCGCGCTCGTTACTCGTGTGATATCGCGCTCGTTACTCGTGTGATATCGCGCTCGTTACTCGTGTGATATCGCGCTCGTTACTCGTGTGATATCGCGCTCGTTACTCGTGTGATATCGCGCTCGTTACTCGTGTGATATCGCGCTCGTTACTCGTGTGATATCGCGCTCGTTACTCGTGTGATATCGCCCCTCGTTACTCGTGTGATATTGCGCTCGTTACTCGTGTGATATCGCGCTCGTTACTCGTGTGATATCGCCCCTCGTTACTCGTGTGATATCGCGCTCGTTACTCGTGTGATATCGCCCCTCGTTACTCGTGTGATATCGCGCTCGTTACTCGTGTGATATCGCCCCTCGTTACTCGTGTGATATCACGCTCGTTACTCGTGTGATATTGCGCTCGTTACTCGTGTGATATCGCGCTCGTTAATCGTGTGATATCGCCCCTCGTTACTCGTGTGATATTGCGCTCGTTATTCGTGTGATATCGCCCCTCGTTACTCGTGTGTTATCGCCCTCGTTACTCGTGTGATATCGCCCCTCGTTACTCGTGTGTTATCGCGCTCGTTACTCGTGTGATATCGCCCCTCGTTACTCGTGTGATATCGCGCTCGTTAATCGTGTGATATCGCGCTCGTTACTCGTGTGATATCGCGCTCGTTACTCGTGTGATATCGCGCTCGTTACTCGTGTGATATCGCCCCTCGTTACTCGTGTGATATCGCGCTCGTTACTCGTGTGATATCGCCCCTCGTTACTCGTGTGATATCGCCCCTCGTTACTCATGTGATATCGCGCTCGTTACTCGTGTGATATCGCCCCTCGTTACACGTGTGATATCGCGCTCGTTACTCGTGTGATATCGCGCTCGTTACTCGTGTGATATCGCCCCTCGTTACTCGTGTGATATCGCGCTTGTTACTCGTGTGTTATCGCCCCTCGTTACTCGTGTGTTATAGCGCTCGTTACTCGTGTGATATTGCGCTCGTTACTCGTGTGATATTGCGCTCGTTAATCGTGTGATATCGCCCCTCGTTACTCGTGTGATTTCGTGCTCGTTACTCGTGTGTTATAGCGCTCGTTACTCGTGTGATATTGCGCTCGTTAATCGTGGGATATCGCTCGTTACTCGTGTGTTATCGCGCTCGTTACTCGTGTGATATCGCGCTCGTTACTCGTGTGATATCGCCCCTCGTTACTCGTGTGATATCGCCCCTCGTTACTCATGTGATATCGCGCTCGTTACTCGTGTGATATCGCCCCTCGTTACACGTGTGTTATAGCGCTCGTTACTCGTGTGATATTGCGCTCGTTACTCGTGTGATATTGCGCTCGTTAATCGTGTGATATCGCCCCTCGTTACTCGTGTGTTATCGCGCTCGTTACTCGTGTGATTTCGTGCTCGTTACTCGTGTGTTATAGCGCTCGTTACTCGTGTGATATTGCGCTCGTTAATCGTGGGATATCGCTCGTTACTCGTGTGTTATCGCGCTCGTTACTCGTGTGATATTGCGCTCGTTAATCGTGTGATATCGCGCTCGTTACTCGTGTGATATCGCCCCTCGTTACTCGTGTGATATTGCGCTCGTTAATCGTGTGATATCGCGCTCGTTACTCGTGTGATATCGCGCTCGTTACTCGTGTGATATCGCGCTCGTTACTCGTGTGATATCGCCCCTCGTTACTCGTGTGATATCGCGCTCGTTACTCGTGTGTTATCGCCCCTCGTTACTCGTGTGATATCGCGCTCGTTACTCGTGTGATATCGCGCTCGTTACTCGTGTGTTATAGCGCTCGTTACTCGTGTGTTATAGCGCTCGTTACTCGTGTGATATTGCGCTCGTTAATCGTGGGATATCGCTCGTTACTCGTGTGTTATCGCGCTCGTTACTCGTGTGATATTGCGCTCGTTAATCGTGTGATATCGCGCTCGTTACTCGTGTGATATCGCCCCTCGTTACTCGTGTGATATTGCGCTCGTTAATCGTGTGATATCGCGCTCGTTACTCGTGTGATATCGCGCTCGTTACTCGTGTGATATCGCGCTCGTTACTCGTGTGATATCGCCCCTCGTTACTCGTGTGATATCGCGCTCGTTACTCGTGTGTTATCGCCCCTCGTTACTCGTGTGATATCGCGCTCGTTACTCGTGTGATATCGCGCTCGTTACTCGTGTGTTATAGCGCTCGTTACTCGTGTGTTATAGCGCTCGTTACTCGTGTGATATCGCGCTCGTTACTCGTGTGTTATAGCGCTCGTTACTCGTGTGATATTGCGCTCGTTACTCGTGTGATATTGCCCCTCGTTACTCGTGTGATATCGTGCTCGTTACTCGTGTGATATTGCGTTCGTTACTCGTGTGATATCGCGCTCGTTACTCGTGTGTTATAGCGCTCGTTACTCGTGTGTTATAGCGCTCGTTACTCGTGTGTTATAGCGCTCGTTACTTGTGTGTTATAGCGCTCGTTACTCGTGTGATATAGTGCTCGTTACTTGTGTGTTATAGTGCTCGTTACTCGTGTTATAGGGCTCGTTACTCGTGTGATATCGCGCTCGTTACTCGTGTGATATAGCGCTCGTTACTCGTGTGTTATAGCGCTCGTTACTCGTGTGATATCGCGCTCGTTACTCGTGTGATATCGCGCTCGTTACTCGTGTTATATCGCGCTCGTTACTCGTGTGATATCGCCCCTCGTTACACGTGTGATATCGCGCTCGTTACTCGTGTGATATCGCGCTCGTTACTCGTGTGATATCGCCCCTCGTTACTCGTGTGATATCGCGCTTGTTACTCGTGTGTTATCGCCCCTCGTTACTCGTGTGTTATAGCGCTCGTTACTCGTGTGATATTGCGCTCGTTACTCGTGTGATATTGCGCTCGTTAATCGTGTGATATCGCCCCTCGTTACTCGTGTGTTATCGCGCTCGTTACTCGTGTGATTTCGTGCTCGTTACTCGTGTGTTATAGCGCTCGTTACTCGTGTGATATTGCGCTCGTTAATCGTGGGATATCGCTCGTTACTCGTGTGATATCGCGCTCGTTACTCGTGTGTTATCGCGCTCGTTACTCGTGTGATATTGCGCTCGTTACTCGTGTGATATCGCGCTCGTTACTCGTGTGATATCGCGCTCGTTACTCGTGTGATATCGCGCTCGTTACTCGTGTGTTATAGCGCTCGTTACTCGTGTGTTATAGCGCTCGTTACTCGTGTGATATCGCGCTCGTTACTCGTGTGTTATAGCGCTCGTTACTCGTGTGATATTGCGCTCGTTACTCGTGTGATATCGTGCTCGTTACTCGTGTGATATTGCGTTCGTTACTCGTGTGATATCGTGCTCGTTACTCGTGTGTTATAGCGCTCGTTACTCGTGTGTTATAGCGCTCGTTACTCGTGTGATATAGCGCTCGTTACTCGTGTTATAGTGCTCGTTACTCGTGTGTTATAGCGCTCGTTACTCATGTTATAGTGCTCGTTACTCGTGTGATATAGCGCTCGTTACTCGTGTGATATAGCGCTCGTTACTCGTGTGATATCGCGCTCGTTACTCGTGTGTTATAGCGCTCGTTACTCGTGTGATATCGCGCTCGTTACTCGTGTGTTATAACGCTCGTTACTCGTGTGATATCGCGCTCGTTACTCGTGTGTTATAACGCTCGTTACTCGTGTGATATAGCGCTCGTTACTCGTGTGTTATAACGCTCGTTACTCGTGTGATATAGCACTCGTTACTCATGTTATAGTGCTCGTTACTCGTGTGATATCGCGCTCGTTACTCGTGTGTTATAACGCTCGTTACTCGTGTGATATAGCGCTCGTTACTCATGTTATAGTGCTCGTTACTCGTGTGATATCACGCTCGTTACTCGTGTGTTATAACGCTCGTTACTCGTGTGTTATAGCGCTCGTTACTCGTGTTATAGTGCTCGTTACTCGTGTGATATCGCGCTCGTTACTCGTGTGATATCGCGCTCGTTACTCGTGTGATATCGCCCCTCGTTACTCGTGTGTTATAGCGCTCGTTACTCATGTTATAGTGCTCGTTACTCGTGTGATATCACGCTCGTTACTCGTGTGTTATAACGCTCGTTACTCGTGTGTTATAGCGCTCGTTACTCGTGTTATAGTGCTCGTTACTCGTGTGATATCGCGCTCGTTACTCGTGTGATATCGCGCTCGTTACTCGTGTGATATCGCGCTCGTTACTCGTGTTATAGTGCTCGTTACTCGTGTGATATCGCGCTCGTTACTCGTGTGATATCGCGCTCGTTACTCGTGTGATATCGCGCTCGTTACTCGTGTGTTATAGCGCTCGTTACTCGTGTGATATCGCGCTCGTTACTCGTGTGTTATAACGCTCGTTACTCGTGTGATATCGCGCTCGTTACTCGTGTGTTATAACGCTCGTTACTCGTGTGATATCGCCCTCGTTACTCGTGTGATATCGCGCTCGTTACTCGTGTGATATCGCCCTCGTTACTCGTGTGATATCGCGCTCGTTACTCGTGTGATATCGCGCTCGTTACTCGTGTGATATCGCGCTCGTTACTCGTGTGATATCGCGCTCGTTACTCGTGTGATATCGCGCTCGTTACTCGTGTGTTATCGCGCTCGTTACTCGTGTGATATCGCGCTCGTTACTCGTGTGTTATCGCGCTCGTTACTCATGTGTTATCGCGCTCGTTACTCGTGTGATATCGCGCTCGTTACTCGTGTGTTATCGCGCTCGTTACTCATGTGTTATCGCGCTCGTTACTCGTGTGATATCGCGCTCGTTACTCGTGTGATATCGCCCTCGTTACTCGTGTGATATCGCCCCTCGTTACTCGTGTGTTATCGCGCTCGTTACTCGTGTGATATCGCGCTCGTTACTCGTGTGTTATCGCGCTCGTTACTCGTGTGATATCGCGTTCGTTACTCGTGTGATATCGCGCTCGTTACTCGTGTGATATCGCGCTCGTTACTCGTGTGTTATCGCGCTCGTTACTCGTGTGATATCGCGTTCGTTACTCGTGTGATATCGCGCTCGTTACTCGTGTTATCGTGCTCGTTACTCGTGTGTTATCGCGCTCGTTACTCGTGTGATATCGCGTTCGTTACTCGTGTGATATCGCGTTCGTTACTCGTGTGATATCGCGCTCGTTACTCGTGTGATATCGCGCTCGTTACTCGTGTTATCGTGCTCGTTACTCGTGTGATATCGCCCTCGTTACTCGTGTGATATTGCGCTCGTTACTCGTGTGTTATCGCGCCTTGTTACTTTATCGTATATCATATGATATAAATATGAAACAAAATCATATATAGGGGGATTTTTATACTCAGATTGAATGCTTGATCATCCTCACCTGAATGAGAGAGAATATGAGCTTTGAGTTTGTCGGGTCTGTTGAACTCTTTGGTGCAGCCCACATGAGTCCTGCAGAGGAAAGACAGAAATAATCAAACCTGTAACTGTTCACTGGTGCGACTGATGTTCTCTGAGCCGCTCTGACGCCGCTCACGCACCTGAAGGGACACTTGTACTTCTTGAAGGGCTCGTGAATCAGCATGTGTCTCTTTACTTTGTCCTTCCTGTTGAACGTGGCCTCACAGACAGAGCATTTATACGGTTTCTCTCCTACAAAACAACACAACCTCACCTAACGTCACTGAAATTCATCAGGTTTAATTCATTTACTTGTTTGTTTTACTTAAATCTTTCAGAATGCTTAATTAAAAGTGCCCCTATTATGCTATTTTAAGGCGAGACACTACAGGTGAATGGGGAAGATATCACTGTGAAACTTCTCCAGTTTATTACTGGCATCATAATAAAAAAATGTATTACACGTTTTGTGTAAATTAATGTTTTAATATGCAAATGAGGCCTTATATACTTAAATATACGCTCATTTGCATACTTTTCCAAAAAAAAAATCTGGAAATTGGAAAGGACCATGTTTAAAATTCTTGGTTGTATTTGTTGACATGTTAGATGAGAGCGCTTTTACAGAGGGGATTCTGGATATCTTATTTTGTGCTTTAGTAAATTAGAGAATACTGACAATAGCCTTAAAAATCAATTTTCGCCATGTTTTATGGAGTTAAAGGACCTATAACTCAGGATAGGAATGATATATCAACAAATCCCTCTTTAAAAGCCTTCAGAATATAGTTCAGTATAAGACTGCAAAAGTTGTTTCTTGTAGGTGTTCCTGAAGTGGATATATCTGACTCTGAGCGTGAGGAAAAACTCATTTTGAGAAAACAGCCTTTAAAGTTTTATACTGTATAACTGCATACATTTCTATAAAACCCCCAAACTACAAACAAACTATATATTCAGTTAATTAATATCAGTAGTGTATAATATTTAAAACACGCGCCGTGTCTCGCCTTAAAGATTCTTCATGTGGTTTTGGAGTCTCCTCAACAGCATAATGGGGCACTTGATCATTTTTAACAAAAACTGCATTTGCGAGTAAAGGACATTTCCACCCATTAAAGTGTCACACCTGAGTGGATCTGTGTGTGTAGTTTGAGGTAGTGCTCAGTTTTGAAGAACTTTTTACAGATCTGACACTTGAATTTCCCGCCGACGCCGTGAGTGGAGAGATGCCTCCGGAAATACCTCTCGCACGGAAACACCTGCGGCATTAAACACACATTTCAACACATTCTGCATTATTGCGCTATTATTAACTAAATCTAAAACTGGTAAATGTTGTTCATTGAAATAAAGCTGAAATTAAATAAATATATTAGATGAAAAACTAAAATTTGAAATATTGCCTTGGCAACTGAAATATGAAATAAAAATAAACTTTAATAAAAATGACAAAAGCACATAACAAAAGTACTCAAATTAAAATTAAAATATCAAAATAAAAGCTCATTCAAAATAGTATTAATTCTATTATAGTATTTATTACTCACTCATTTTTGTTAATTGAAATAAAAATGAAATATAATATGTATATTGAAAAACGAACTAGCCTTGGCAACTACAGTAACTAAAATAAGTCGACGCACTAAAATTGCTAAATGTAAAACTGAAATTAAAATGAAATAAAGTTATACAAATTACAAAAAATACTACAACTTAAAATAAATAAAACTAAATAATAAAATAAAAGCTAAATATTAATAAATACTATAACAGCGTATGAATAATAATAAAACTATTAAGAATCATTTTCATTTATTGAAATAAAGCTGAAATAAAATATGAATATTAGATGAAAAACCTAAAAGTTTAAAAGCACATAAAATTACTAAAACTTAAACTGAAAAAAGCTAACTTAAAATAGTAATAAATACTATAAACAGTATATGAATAATACTACATTTAAATTATTAAAAATATTTTTCGTTACCTGAAATAAAACATGAATATTAGTTGAAAAACTTAAACTGAAAATATTAAAATTACTCAAACTTAAACTGAAAATATAAAATTAAAAGCTAATTTAAAATATTAATAAATACCTTAACAGTATATGAATAATACTACATTTAATTTATTAAAAATCATGTTTGTTAACTGAAATAAAATATGAATATTAGTTGAAAAACATAAACTGAAGTATAAAAATTACTAAAACAAACTGAATATATTTTTTTTTTAAACTGACAAAAGCACATAATAAAATTACATAAAACTTAAACTGAAAATATAAAATTAAAAGCTAATTTAAAATAGTAATAAATACCATAACAGTATATGAATAATACTAACATTTAATTTATTAAAAACCATGTTTGTTAACTGAAATAAAACATGAATATTAAATAGAAAAAAACGTATAAAGCGCAAACTGAAGTATATAAAAACTAATCTGAAAATATAAAATATATAAAAAATTATAATAGTATTACTCATTTACTGTCATAGTAATTATTACTATTTTTAATTAGCTTTTAATTATATATTAAGTTTTTCATGTTATATTTATATATTTCAGCTTTATTTCAGTTAACGAAAATATTTTTTGTTAACCGAAATAAAGCTGAAATATTTCATTTACGCATTTGGCAGACGCTTTTATCCAAAGCGACTTACATTGCATTCAAGGTACACAATCTGAAATATATAAATATAACATGAAAAACTTAAAAAGGTTAAACTGAAGTTTTAATATGACTAAAACAAACTCAAATAAAATACATTAAAAATATAAAAAATGAGTATGAAGAGACAGCGAGTAAGAGCGGAGTACCTTCATGCAGTGCGGGCAGGGGAAGCTGTGTGTGGCGTTCAGCAGATGCTGCTCCAGAGCTTCCTGTGTGGAGTATTTACTCTGACACTTCATACATCTGAACACAACAACAACCACACACACTCGGGTCACACACTTCAACCTGAGCCACCACTAAACATACATGTGTGTGTGAACTCTACAGTGTGTTCTGGAGCATGTGTGCGCATAAAAAATCCCTGCGGATCAGTTTTCTTTAAAGGGTTAGTTCAGCCAAAAATGAAAATTCTGTCATGATTTCAAAACACGGCCTCATGAAGCTTCGAAGCGTTATGAATCAGTGAATCGAATCATGATTCGGATCGCGTGTCAAACCGCCAAACGGCTGAAATTTGGCGATTCAAACTGCTGAATCGACTCACTGATTCATAATGCTCTGAACCGCTGAATCGACTCACTGATTCATAACGCTCTGAACCGCTGAATCGACTCACTGATTCATAACGCTCTGAACCGCTGAATCGACTCACTGATTTATAACGCTGTGAAATGTACATAAACCCCGCCCCTGAGAACACACAACCAAGGGGGTGAGATTATCATGACAGAATATGCTAATCAATGACTTGAAGATAATTAACTCATCCCTTCAGAAACGCCCTGTCTCATTCCACATGTTGTCTCTTCTTCTTGAGTCGCTCCATAATTGAACACAAAAGGCTGAACAGTTTCATTGCGTGTCTGCGTGAGGTCATCAGAGCTGCTAACATGAGCTCTTGAAGCTCCTCCCCTTGAGCAGCAGCTAATTTGCATTTAAAGGGACACACACAAAAAAGTGTTTTTGCTCACCCTCAAATCTGTTTATTACAGTGTGTTTTATATATATATATATATATATATATATATATATATATATATATATATATAAACGCAGAAATAGTGTAAAGTTTCTAAATGCGCTGCTAAATTTTTAAACTTAGAAGCACAGGTGCACCTTGGGAAAAAGCGTCTGACCTAAATAGGGATGAAACGGTATGGAAATTTCACATCACGCTTATAGTGACCCAAATAATCACGGTTATCAATATTATCACGTTTTTTCTTCAAATGAGATGAACGTGTTCAAAAAGAACAGATGCACACACTTAAAACATTTCAACAAGTTTTATATTTGAAAATCAACAAACAACAAATAACTAAAGCAGCTCTATGCACTTTTTAAAGCTAGATTCTATTCTGTGGGATTTCTTTCCTTGTAATGGCCGTCGTCAATAGCAACGCATAACGCATAAATAATA
The DNA here is from genome assembly GCF_949357685.1 of Gobio gobio. Taxonomy (NCBI): domain Eukaryota; kingdom Metazoa; phylum Chordata; class Actinopteri; order Cypriniformes; family Gobionidae; genus Gobio; species Gobio gobio. The sequence continues at coordinate 1,038,470 of NC_137117.1, read as the reverse complement.
ATAATTTGTCGTAAATATAATCTCTAATATTATCTCTGTAAATATATTCTCAAGCAATATTCTCATCAATGTTGAGCAATGATGCATTTAAATCTAGCATATTTTGTGTTAGAGCCCAAACAGTAGTGAAATAATGCATATCCATATTTCCATATTTGACAGTTTATTTTATTAAATATCAAAATGTGTGCATCATACCTGACACCTAGATGATCACTTTACAGTCAGTTTTATGACTGTCATTCTCTTCAAATGCTATTGAAGTTTGAAACGTGTAAAACGTTACCAATGTTGTGTGTAACTTTACAGACGGTCCCTAAATTCGTCTGCGTTATGCCAGTCATATCAGATGCGCTGTGGTTCTGCTGGGTTTGTTTGAAACTATTTCCGCTGCTGAAATAGAACAGAAACAGTCAATCACGGTATGATGAGTGAATCTCCTGCGTACATCGCACGTTTATCTCTGATCTGAGTGTAGATTTCAGTGATTGACAGCGGCGCGCGCTCTGAACGAAACTCTTGCTAATCTGAACGCCTCTGATTATGAGACATTGCATTCATAAACTCAATAGAAACACGTGTGAGTGATTATAATGCGCAACGTGATTATAACAGATGGCTTTTGAGAAGACTATAATATGTTCAACAGCCAGAGTGGCTAGTGTGCAGCCGAAATAACGCTACACTCGCAAATGGAGGTTGTTGATGTCAAGCCCTGATTATCCCTTAAATGTCACCCTAGTCTTGTCTGAATTTCTTCGTTCGCTTCACGTTATTATTTCCCAGACGTAGTTTTGGTAATGAGGTCAAAGTCCACTTGCCTTGCGTTCGTAGTTTTGACGTGTTTCCCCTATTATAGCGACTTTCTTCTGTTGTTCTGCAGACAGGGTGACCATCTGCGATTAAGTTTCCCTCAGAAATTTTGTAAAAGCCAAAATATGACAACGCCTCAGATTTGCTGACTGGACAAGATTTAGCACGAGTTTTCAAAATCGTGATAATCACACGCGGTTTTAATGATAATTACATTTTAAACGATATTACTAACCGTCACTAAATGTTATCGTGGTTTATCGTGAAACCGGTAATCGTTTCATCCCTAGACCTGAACTATCATCACTGTGACCTGTAGTGTTGCTGAATGAAATCCAGTATTTGGTGTCCCAAAAATAGTCCCTAATGACTTTCTCACAAAATATGACATGCATTTCATAGCATTTTTGTTTTTGACCACCGTTCGTGCCGGTGTGGAGTCGGCGTGAGCGAGTCTGACCTGTAGTAGTTGGTCTCTTTGCGCTGGTTCTGCTGCGGACAGAAGCTGTGTGAGTACTGGTGGAGGCCGAGCTCGAAGAGCGATGGGAAGACTTTACTGCACTGGTGACAGCGGTACGTCAGCTGCTCCTGGTGTGTGTGGATGTGCTCCAGGAACTGGTCCAGCTTCTGGAAGGTCTGAGAGCAGCTCTTCACCACACAGCGGTACACCTGCACAACAACACACACTCGGCTGACCAACACACTCGACTGACCAACACACTCGGCTGACCAACACACTCGGCTGACCAACACACTCGGCTGACCAACACACTCGACTGACCAACACACTCGGCTGACCAACACACTCGACTGACCAACACACTCGGCTGACCAACACACTCGGCTGACCAACACACTCGGCTGACCAAAACACTCGGCTGACCAACACACTCGACTGACCAACACACTCGGCTGACCAACACACTCGACTGACCAACACACTCGACTGACCAACACACTCGGCTGACCAAAACACTCGGCTGACCAACACACTCGGCTGACCAACACACTCGGCTGACCAACACACTCGACTGACCAACACACTCGGCTGACCAACACACTCGGCTGACCAACACACTCGACTGACCAACACACTCGGCTGACCAACACACTCGACTGACCAACACACTCGGCTGACCAACACACTCGGCTGACCAACACACTCGGCTGACCAAAACACTCGGCTGACCAACACACTCGACTGACCAACACACTCGGCTGACCAACACACTCGACTGACCAACACACTCGACTGACCAACACACTCGGCTGACCAACACACTCGACTGACCAACACACTCGACTGACCAACACACTCGACTGACCAACACACTCGGCTGACCAACACACTCGACTGACCAACACACTCGACTGACCAACACACTCGACTGACCAACACACTCGGCTGACCAACACACTCGACTGACCAACACACTCGGCTGACCAACACACTCGACCAACACACTCGGCTGACCAAAACACTCGGCTGACCAACACACTCGGCTGACCAACACACTCGACTGACCAACACACTCGGCTGACCAACACACTCGGCTGACCAACACACTCGGCTGACCAACACACTCGGCTGACCAACATACTCGACTGACCTACACACTCGGCTGACCAACACACTCGGCTGACCAACACACTCGACTGACCAACACACTCGACTGACCAACACACTCGGCTGACCAACACACTCGGCTGACCAACACACTCGACTGACCAACACACTCGGCTGACCAACACACTCGACTGACCGACACACTCGGCTGACCGACACACTCGGCTGACCGACACACTCGGCTGACCGACACACTCGGCTGACCAACACACTCGGCTGACCAACACACTCGGCTGACCAACACACTCGGCTGACCAACACACTCGACTGATCAACACACTCGGCTGACCAACACACTCGACTGACCAACACACTCGACTGAACAACACACTCGACTGACCAACACACTCAGCTGACCAACACACTCGGCTGACCAACACACTCGACTGACCAACACACTCGGCAGACCAACACACTCGACTGACCAACACACTCGACTGACCAACACACTCGGCTGACCAACACACTCGACTGACCAACACACTCGACTGACCAACACACTCGGCTGACCAACACACTGACCAACACACTCGACTGACCAACACACTCGGCTGACCAACACACTCGACTGACCAACACACTCGGCTGACCAACACACTCGGCTGACCAACACACTCGGCTGACCAACACACTCGGCTGACCAACACACTCGGCCGTGACCAACACACTCGGCTGACCAACACACTCGGCTGACCAACACACTGACCAACACACTCGACTGACCAACACACTCGGCTGACCAACACACTCGACTGACCAACACACTCGACTGACCAACACACTCGACTGAACAACACACTCGGCTGACCAACACACTCGGCTGACCAACACACTCGGCTGACCAACACACTCGACTGACCAACACACTCGGCTGACCAACACACTCGACTGACCAACACACTCGGCTGACCAACACACTCGGCTGACCAACACACTCGGCTGACCAACACACTCGGCTGACCAACACACTGACCAACACACTCGACTGACCAACACACTCGGCTGACCAATACACTCGACTGACCAACACACTCGGCTGACCAACACACTCGACTGACCAACACAATCGACTGACCAACACACTCGGCTGACCAACACACTCGGCTGACCAACACACTCGACTGACCAACACACTCGGCTGACCAACACACTCGACTGACCAACACACTCGACTGACCAACACACTCGACTGTCCAACACACTCGGCTGACCAACACACTCGACTGACCAACACACTCGGCTGACCAACACACTCGGCTGACCAACACACTCGGCTGACCAACACACTCGGCTGACCAACACACTGACCAACACACTCGACTGACCAACACACTCGGCTGACCAATACACTCGACTGACCAACACACTCGGCTGACCAACACACTCGACTGACCAACACAATCGACTGACCAACACACTCGGCTGACCAACACACTCGGCTGACCAACACACTCGGCTGACCAACACACTCGGCTGACCAACACACTCGACTGTCCAACACACTCGACTGACCAACACACTCGGCTGACCAACACACTCGGCTGACCAACACACTCGACTGACCAACACACTCGACTGACCAACACACTCGGCTGACCAACACACTCGACTGACCAACACACTCGACTGACCAACACACTCGGCTGACCAACACACTCGACTGACCAACACACTCGACTGACCAACACACTCGGCTGACCAACACACTCGGCTGACCAACACACTCGGCTGACCAACACACTCGGCTGACCAACACACTCGGCTGACCAACACACTCGACTGACCAACACACTCGGCTGACCAACACACTCGACTGACCAACACACTCGACTGAACAACACACTCGACTGACCAACACACTCAGCTGACCAACACACTCGGCTGACCAACACACTCGACTGACCAACACACTCGGCAGACCAACACTCGACTGACCAACACACTCGACTGACCAACACACTCGGCTGACCAACACACTCGACTGACCAACACACTCGACTGACCAACACACTCGGCTGACCAACACACTGACCAACACACTCGACTGACCAACACACTCGGCTGACCAACACACTCGACTGACCAACACACTCGGCTGACCAACACACTCGGCTGACCAACACACTCGGCTGACCAACACACTCGGCTGACCAACACACTCGGCCGTGACCAACACACTCGGCTGACCAACACACTCGGCTGACCAACACACTGACCAACACACTCGACTGACCAACACACTCGGCTGACCAACACACTCGACTGACCAACACACTCGACTGACCAACACACTCGACTGAACAACACACTCGGCTGACCAACACACTCGGCTGACCAACACACTCGGCTGACCAACACACTCGGCTGACCAACACACTCGACTGACCAACACACTCGACTGACCAACACACTCGACTGAACAACACACTCGGCTGACCAACACACTCGGCTGACCAACACACTCGACTGACCAACACACTCGACTGACCAACACACTCGGCTGACCAACACACTCGGCTGACCAACACACTCGGCTGACCAACACACTGACCAACACACTCGACTGACCAACACACTCGGCTGACCAATACACTCGACTGACCAACACACTCGGCTGACCAACACACTCGACTGACCAACACAATCGACTGACCAACACACTCGGCTGACCAACACACTCGGCTGACCAACACACTCGACTGACCAACACACTCGGCTGACCAACACACTCGACTGACCAACACACTCGACTGACCAACACACTCGACTGTCCAACACACTCGACTGACCAACACACTCGGCTGACCAACACACTCGGCTGACCAACACACTCGACTGAACAACACACTCGACTGACCAACACACTCGGCTGACCAACACACTCGGCTGACCAACACACTCGGCTGACCAACACACTCGGCTGACCAACACACTCGGCTGACCAACACACTCGACTGACCAACACACTCGACTGTCCAACACACTCGACTGACCAACACACTCGGCTGACCAACACACTCGGCTGACCAACACACTCGACTGACCAACACACTCGACTGACCAACACACTCGGCTGACCAACACACTCGACTGACCAACACACTCGACTGACCAACACACTCGGCTGACCAACACACTCGACTGACCAACACACTCGACTGACCAACACACTCGGCTGACCAACACACTCGGCTGACCAACACACTCGGCTGACCAACACACTCGGCTGACCAACACACTCGGCTGACCAACACACTCGACTGACCAACACACTCGGCTGACCAACACACTCGACTGACCAACACACTCGGCTGACCAACACACTCGACTGACCAACACACTCGGCTGACCAACACACTCGACTGACCAACACACTCGACTGATCAACACACTCGGCTGACCAACACACTCGGCTGACCAACACACTCGACTGACCAACACACTCGGCTGACGAACACACTCGACTGACCAACACACTCGGCTGACCAACACACTCGGCTGACCAACACACTCGGCTGACCAACACACTCGACTGACCACCACACTCGACTGACCTACACACTCGACTGACCAACACACTCGGCTGACCTACACACTCGACTGACCAACACACTCGGCTGACCAACACACTCGGCTGACCAACACACTCGGCTGACCAACACACTCGACTGACCAACACACTCGGCTGACCAACACACTCGGCTGACCAACACACTCGACTGACCAACACACTCGACTGACCAACACACTCGGCTGACCAACACACTCGACTGAACAACACACTCGACTGACCAACACACTCGACTGACCAACACACTCGACTGAACAACACACTCGGCTGACCAACACACTCGACTGACCAACACACTCGACTGACCAACACACTCGGCTGACCAACACACTCGACTGACCAACACACTCGACTGACCAACACACTCGACTGAACAACACACTCGACTGACCAACACACTCGGCTGACCAACACACTCGACTGACCAACACACTCGGCTGACCAACACACTCGGCTGACCAACACACTCGGCTGACCAACTCACTCGGCTGACCAACACACTCGACTGACCAACACACTCGACTGACCAACACACTCCGCTGACCAACACACTCGACTGACCAACACACTCGACTGACCAACACACTCGGCTGACCAACACACTCGGCTGACCTACACACTCGACTGACCAACACACTCGACTGACCACCAACACACTCGACTGACCAACACACTCGACTGACCAACACACTCGGCTGACCAACACACTCGACTGACCAACACACTCGACTGACCAACACACTCGGCTGACCAACACACTCGGCTGACCAACACACTCGACTGACCAACACACTCGGCTGACCAACACACTCGACTGACCAACACACTCGACTGACCAACACACTCGGCTGACCTACACACTCGGCTGACCAACACACTCGACTGAACAACACACTCGGCTGACCAACACACTCGACTGACCAACACACTCGACTGACCAACACACTCGACTGACCAACACACTCGACTGAACAACACACTCGGCTGACCAACACACTCGACTGAACAACACACTCGGCTGACCAACACACTCGACTGAACAACACACTCTAGAAAGTTTATGAAGAAACATTTATGAAACATTTATGATTATTATGAGTGTTGAAAACAGTTGTGCTGATCATATTTTAGTGGAAACCGCGATTTTCTGGATTATTTGATAAATAGAAAGTGCAAAAGAACAGCATTTATTTGAAATAGAAATCTTTTGTGACATTATAAATGTCTGTTGCTTTTAATCAATTTAATGCGTCCTTCCTGAATAAAAGTATTAATTATGTCTTTAGTTGTTTGTTTTTCCTCAGTATACTTCTGCTGAAAGCATTAAAAAACTAGTGCTGGGCATCGATTAAAAAAAAAAACTAATTAATTGCACTTTTTTCTGTAATTAATCGCGATTAATCGCAAGTTTTTAATATTTTACGTTTTTAATATTTTGATATTGTAATAATTTCAGTTACTCTCCAAATTAATGTATAAACAATTTAAAGACAGCATATTTTAAATGTGTTGTATTGTCATGTTTTTATGAATGAAGGCCAGTATCACTGATATTAAAGTCTCTATGAAACATTAATGACGTTACATTACAGTATAACTGAAAGCTCCCAATTTCAACATTTATTAGGCTTTAAAAAAAACAACTTTTAATTTAAGTGAACTTAAAAAAATCTTTACATAAACCCAAAATAATAAATTTTATATTTACCCATGGCCTTCCCTGTTAGACATATACAGAAATGTAATAGGTATCAAACACCTTTCTTAACTGCATAAATAATAAATGAAATATAGCTATATAGCTATATTAAAGCTACAATTTTCTCTGTTCCCGTTGTTTTTTGATGAACATTAATGACATCATCATCAGTGCTACTGTCACTTTAAGAACAGCCGCGGATCTCACTCGCTGTCCCGCGCATCTCATTTCCTCACAACTCTTTAAGTTAATTTAAGACGTTATTGAAGTAATTTAAGACTCTAATATGAGAATACTCAAAATCCTCTGTGCTATTGTTTGCTCGAGAGCAAAAGAGAACTCGATGTGAGCAGGAGACTATCTATGAGTCGAGTGTGTGTGTGTGTGTGTGTGTCAGTGTCTCTTGATTAGCTGACATGAGACGCATCCACACACACACACACACACACACACACACACACACACAGGACATTGGCATACAGCGCGCTCTCTTGTGTCTTGTCGCGCTTGGAAGCATTTACATGAATAAGAGCGTGATGATCATGTAACGCTAGGCAAAAATGGATATAAAAACGGACGCTGCGTTATTTGCGTTAAATATTTTTAATGCGTTAAGCTGAAAAAATTAATCGCCCGCGTTAACGCGTTAATTTGCCCAGCCCTAAAAAAAACACATTTGCTATAATAAGGTTAGAAAAAATATATCTTGTGCAATTTTGCTTCTCAAGTTAATGCATCTCATTTTAAATGTGTGGCTGATATGTAATATTTTTGTGACCGTGTCTGTCCGTGTGGCACCTGTTCGTCTTTGTGCTGGGTCATGTGAGACTTCAGCTGGAAGTAGGTGCTGAATTTGGCGGAGCAGAACTGGCACTGGTACGAGCTGTCGATGAGGATGATCTGCTTGTTCTGGCTCTGCTTCCCCTCCGCTGGATCCTGCATCTCCTGGACTTCAGCATCCTGCTCGTCAATGGCTAAAGACCAGGCCAGACCAATGAGCTTTAGATATAACATCACTTCATAGCGCTGGGTATCGACACACATTTCACAATTCGATTCACAAGCTTATGATTCAATACCGACCTCCATTTAATTTGATTCTATATCCAAACCAGCAAAAACGGAATGTTCTCAGAACTTTGGCTAACGTTCTGGCAAGGTTATCCAAAGGTTATGAGCAAACGTTCTGCCAGTAACATTAATAGAACGTTAGCATTTAATTTATGAAATGTTTTTTTTTTTGGAAACATTTTAGTTGGATGTTTGTGTAAAAAAATGTAACCCCTTAACTGTCAGTTCCGCTTTAGCCCTATTCGCACAGCATAAGTATTATCTGAGGACCTCGTGTGATTTAGAAATCACCCCCCCCCCCACATCTGAGTTTTGCGTGGTGCATTCGCACGGGATAAGCAAAGCCTGTGATTTTACTCGTATTTACTGACTTATATCCCGGATATGATGTCAAGACTTGTAAATGTTTTTTCGTTATAGATATAGCTGTATGATATATCATAAACAACGTTGCGATAACATGTTGCGATAGTCTGTGTTACACAGGTTACATCACTTTCCCACCATACATAAATACATGTAAAAGCGCCCATTTAAACGAGATTGTATAGTAATGTTCTGTTTTTGTGTTTTTCATTATGAATAATATTGAACACACCTTTCAAGCAATTCGCTCCCAAATTGGCTCTAATTCTTAAGTGAAAGTATAATGTGCACAGCCGCACAGGCATTTATAACGTTATGAATACAGCCTTCATTCTTCGCAAAATATGGATAAAAATGCGCGCAGGAAACAAAAACCTTGCAAAAAATATATACGACCCTCCAAATCCTGGCCAAATCACAGACATGGCCGATTTGCATGGGATTAAGATCACAGACAACCTCCGCAATTATTACAAATGACTAGTCACCAGTTAATACTAATCCTGTGTGAATAGGGATTTTTTGAGCAAATAATTCACGAACTTTGCACAATTAAATCTTCAACTTGAGTGAATTATCGCAGGCTTTTGAACGATTAATCGTGATTAAATTGCAGACTTTTGAGTGATTAATCAGGCTTTGAGCAGTTAATCACAGACTTGAGCGATTAATCTGTGAAATTGCAGACTCTGAACGATTAATTCACAAAATTTGCGTGATTACATCTCAGACGTTTTGAGAGATAAAATCTCAGACTTTGCGTGATTAATCACAATAAATCTCAGACTTTGAGCGATTAATCACAATAAATCTCAGACTTTGAGCGATTAATCACAATAAATCTCAGACTTTGAGCGATTAATCACAACTAAATGGTAGACTTTGGGTGTTTAATTGCGATTAAATCTCAGACTTTGAACAATTAATCACAATTAAATCTCAGACTTTGAGTGAATAATCGCAGGCTTTTGAGCGATTAATTGTGATCAAATTGCAGATTTTTGAGTGATTAATCAGGCTTTGAGCAGTTAATCATAGACTTGAGCGATTAATCTGTGAAATTTCAGACTTTGGCCGATTAATTCACAAAGTTCGCGTGATTAAATCAGACCTTTTGAGAGATTAAATCTCAGACTTTAAGCGATTAATTCACAAACTTTGCGCGGTTAAATTTCAGACGTTTTGAGAGATTAATTCTCAGACTATGAGTGATTAATCGCAATTAAATCTTAGACTTTGAGTGATTAATCACAATTAAATCTTAGTCTATGAGCGATTAATCACAATTAAATGGTAGACTTTGGGTGTTTAATTGCGATTAAATCTCAGACTTTGAACAATTAATCACAATTAAATCTCAGACTTTGAGTGAATAATCGCAGGCTTTTGAGCGATTAATTGTGATCAAATTGCAGATTTTTGAGTGATTAATCAGGCTTTGAGCAGTTAATCATAGACTTGAGCGATTAATCTGTGAAATTTCAGACTTTGGCCGATTAATTCACAAAGTTTGCGTGATTAAATCAGACCTTTTGAGAGATTAAATCTCAGACTTTAAGCGATTAATTCACAAACTTTGCGCGGTTAAATTTCAGACGTTTTGAGAGATTAATTCTCAGACTATGAGTGATTAATCGCAATTAAATCTTAGACTTTGAGTGATTAATCACAATTAAATCTTAGTCTATGAGCGATTAATCACAATTAAATCGTAGACTTTGGGTGTTTAATTGCGATTAAATCTCAAACTTTGAGCGATTAATCACAATTAAATGGTAGACTTTGGGTGTTTAATTGCGATTAAATCTCAGACTTTGAACAATTAATCACAATTAAATCTCAGACTTTGAGTGAATAATCGCAGGCTTTTGAGCGATTAATTGTGATCAAATTGCAGATTTTTGAGTGATTAATCAGGCTTTGAGCAGTTAATCATAGACTTGAGCGATTAATCTGTGAAATTTCAGACTTTGGCCGATTAATTCACAAAGTTCGCGTGATTAAATCAGACCTTTTGAGAGATTAAATCTCAGACTTTAAGCGATTAATTCACAAACTTTGCGCGGTTAAATCTCAGACGTTTTGAGAGATTAATTCTCAGACTATGAGTGATTAATCGCAATTAAATCTCAGACTTTGAGTGAATAATCGCAGGCTTTTGAGCGATTAATTGTGATCAAATTGCAGATTTTTGAGTGATTAATCAGGCTTTGAGCAGTTAATCATAGACTTGAGCGATTAATCTGTGAAATTTCAGACTTTGGCCGATTAATTCACAAAGTTCGCGTGATTAAATCAGACCTTTTGAGAGATTAAATCTCAGACTTTAAGCGATTAATTCACAAACTTTGCGCGGTTAAATCTCAGACGTTTTGAGAGGTTAATTCTCAGACTATGAGTGATTAATCGCAATTAAATCTTAGACTTTGAGTGATTAATCACAATTAAATCTTAGTCTATGAGCGATTAATCACAATTAAATCGTAGACTTTGGGTGTTTAATTGCGATTAAATCTTAAACTTTGAGCGATTAATCACAATTAAATGGTAGACTTTGGGTGTTTAATTGCGATTAAATCTCAGACTTTGAACGATTAATCACAATTAAATCTCAGACTTTGAGTGAATTATCGCAGGCTTTTGAGCGATTAATTGTGATCAAATTGCAGATTTTTGAGTGATTAATCAGGCTTTGAGCAGTTAATCATAGACTTGAGCGATTAATCGGTGAAATTTCAGACTTTGGCCGATTAATTCACAAAGTTCGCGTGATTAAATCAGACCTTTTGAGAGATTAAATCTCAGACTTTAAGCGATTAATTCACAAACTTTGCGCGGTTAAATCTCAGACGTTTTGAGAGATTAATTCTCAGACTATGAGCAATTAATCGCAATTGAATCTCAGATTTTGTGAGTGATTAATCACGATTTAATCTTAATACTTATGAAATTAAGCATACATCATTTACCTTGTTTAACGCATTTATTTTGAAATTTTAACTGTATTTTCTGCAGGAAATGAAACCGTGTGCCACACGGACCACTTATCCGCTCGGCTCGAAGTTCAAACGGCAGCTCAGCGCGAGCTTACTAGAGCAGATGCGTTTACTCGCTGATCGTCTCGGTCACGTGCCTTCTAAACATTGCGATTCACAAGCTTATGATTCAATCCCGACCTCCGTTCAATTTTTACAACCATCCAATCCCTTCCACAATGGAAGCCGTTTCACTCACAATAGAGAAGAAAAGACTAGCACAACTTTAACATGGACAGACTCGTCTATCTGACCTTGCTCGGTCTCCTCTTCCTCCGTCTGCTGAGAGTTTCCGTGGCTGTTGAGAGGAAGCACGCGGACGGTGATGGGCATCCTGGAGGCGGTGCTGTGGACTCCCGTGGGCCAAACCTTGTGCGTCTGCATGTGTTTCTTCACATTCGACTTCTGAGCAAAGGCACGGCCGCACACGATGCACTGAAACGGCTTTTCCCCCGTGTGACTGCAGAGAGCATCATTATAGATCACTGTGTATCTGTTCACATTTATGCATGTTTTTTGGGGGGGATTTTGTGCCGTTAATATCATGGATTTGAGACCACTGATATAAATCTTATCATTTACCTTCTGATGTGCTGCTGGAGGTCAAAGTTCTTGGTAAACACTTTGTCACAGTAATTGCACTTGAGCTTCTGGGCTTTTCCTTTGATTTGGCCTGCTGAAACAAAATAAGCTTGTCTTTACTTCTAAATAAAGCAGTAATGTCACACATTTCCGATTTTCTTGCAATTGTAAGTTGCTTAGCACACAAAAGTTTGAAGGCGGTAAGTTTTTGAACTCTTCTGCTCACCAAAGCTGCATTTAATTGATCAAAAATACAGCAAAATTGTGAAATATTATTACAATTTAAAATATCCGTTTTCTATATTTCTGTGATCTATGTCTATATTTCTATATCATTACTCCAGTCTACAATGATCCTTCAGAAACATATTATGACTAATTCTGATTAATATTAGCATTTATTTGAAATAGAAATCATTACTTAAAGGGTTAGTTCACCCAAAAATGAAAATTCTGTCATTAATTACTTACCCTCATGTCGTTCGACACCCGTCAGACCTCCGTTCATCTTCGGAACAGAAATTAAGATATTTTAGTGTAAATCTGATGCTCTGAAAGGCCTCCATTGACACAATGGCACGGTTCACTTTCAAGACCCTTAAAAGACACTAAAGACGTCATTACAAAGTCCATCTCACTACAGCGGCTCTACAATAACTTTATGAATCGGCGACAATAGTTTTTGTGCGCAAAAAAAACCTAAATAACGACTTACATAGTGATGACGATTTCAAAACAAGGCTTCATGAAGCTTCGAAGCGTTATGAATCAGTGAGCCGAATGATGATTCGGATCGCGTGTCAAACCGCCAAACTGCTGAAATTTGGCAATTCAAACTGCTGATTCGACTCACTGATTCATAACGCTCTGAACCGCTGATTCGACTCACTGATTCATAACGCTCTGAACCGCTGAATCGACTCACTGATTCATAACTCTCTGAACCGCTGATTCGACTCACTGATTCATAACGCTCTGAACCGCTGATTCGACTCACTGATTCATAACGCTCTGAACTGCTGATTCGACTCACTGATTCATAATGCTCTGAACCGCTGAATCGACTCACTGATTCATAATGCTCTGAACCGCTGAATCGACTCACTGATTCATAACGCTTCGAAGCTTCATGAGGCCGTGTTTTGAAATCGTCATCACTATATAAGTCGTTATTTAGGGTTTTTTTGCGCACAAAAACTATTGTCGCCGATTCATAAAGTTATTGTAGAGCCGCTGTAGTGAGATGGACTTTGTAACTTTAGTCTTTAGTGTCTTTTAAGGGTCTTGAGAGTGTAAAGTTGAGCCAATGGAGGCCTTTCAGAGCATCAGCTTTACACTAAAATATCTTCATTTGTGTCTGAAGATGAACGGAGGTCTGACGGGTGTCCAACCACATGAGGCTCAGTCATTAATGACACAATTTACAGTTTTGGCTGAACTAACCCTTTAACATAATAAGTGTCTGTACTGTCCCTTTTGATCAATTTAATGCATCCTTGCTGAATAAAAACCCCTTTGAACAGTACTTGTTTATTGAAATACATATATTTATGCCGGTGTAGATGATGTATAAACGGTGTGAACTACCATCCTGTGTTTTCTTGGAGGTTCTGGCTCTCTTAGGGATGATGACCTTGTCATATTCGCCCAGCTCGGAGAGGTTTGTGCTGATGGTGCAGCTCTTGTTTTTGGTGGGCTGTTTTCCGGGGCTGTAAACCGGAGCGGCGCTGAACACCTGGCCCTCCACACACTGACTGGGGACCTGTCGCATCAGGTGATTAAATGCTCAATCATCACATACAGACATGGCCTTCATTTAATATTAATAATTAATCTTTGTATGTAACAACACATATTAAAAGCTGTTTACAAAGACTTTTAGAGGGAATATATATATTAGTCAAATCGATTAATCGTGATTAATCGCATCTAACACAAAACTTTGTAAATATATAATGTGTATATAATATATATATATATATACATAGTCAAAAGTTTGGAAACATTACTATTTTTAATGTTTTTGAAAGAAGTCTCATGCTCATCACGTCATCAAGGCTGCATTTATTTGATCAAAAATACTAAAAAACAGTAATATAAGTAATAGTAATATATAGTATATAGTAATATTTCACAATAAACAGTAATATTGTGAAAAAAGCTGAATTTTCAGCATCATTACTCCAGTCTGGAAACATATTTCATAATTCATATTTTTTGTAACCTGTGATACATTTTTCTGGATTCATTGATGAATAAAAACCTGAAAAGAACAGCATTTATTCAAAATATAAATCTTTTCTAATAATAAAACTCTTTACTATCACTTTTTTTAGCAGTTTAACACATCCTTGCTGAATAAAAGTTTAAAGTATGTTAAAAGTATCCAAATAAAAGTATATATATATACACTTTTATTTGTATACTTTTAACATACTTTAAACTTTTATATATATATATATATATATATATATATATATATATATATATATATATATATATATATATATACACACTCATGTATGTATTATATGTTTACAAACGATTATGTTAGGTATGATTAATCACGATTAATCGCTTTGACAGCACTAATAAATATACTTAAGGCAAATGTACTTTTTGCACATGCATACTTTATTTTCAGCCAGTGTTGTTTGTATTAACTAAAACTAAAATGATTGAAAATGGTTATATAATTGTAATTGAAATAAAGCTAATAAGAATAAAATATAAAACTTAAAATGAAAAAAATGTGCAAATAATGTTAAAGTGCTAAAATTACCAAATATAAAACTAAATAAATAGCTAAACAAACACTATTAGCTGTGCCGTTATTGTTAACTAACACTTATTAAAAATAGTTTTCATGAATTAAACAGAGCTGAAATATATGAAATTAGCATTTGATTGGTGAGCGTGTGAGTTTGTGGACAGCGCTGTACCTGAATGGACTGGAACGCCTGAAGCCCCAGTGCAGGCCCCTCTGCAGTCCCGCCGCCGGCCATAGAGGGCAGTGTGCTGTACACCTGCACCACAGAATTACTGTGGCTGGAGGGCACCTGTGAGGAAAGGGGCGTGGCCTGTGTTTGAGGGAGGGGCTGTGGAGGCTGATGATGGTGCTGGAGGTACGAGGTTCCCGCGTGCATGCTGAGATTGCCCTGAAAAACACCATTTTGTCTTGTTCGAGAAGCTGTTTCACACCGATCAGGCATAACATTATGACCACTGAAGTGAATAACACTGATGATCTCTTCGTTAGTGGGTGGGATATATTAGGCAGCAAGTGAATATTTTGTCCTCAGAGTTGATGTGTAAGAAGTAGGAAAAATGGGCAAGCGTAAGGATTTGAGCGAGTTTGACAAGGGCCAGATTGTGACGGCTGTGACGGACAGCCGCTGACCAGTCAGGGTGCCCATGCTGACCCCTTCCCTCCGCCCAAATCACCAACACTGCAGTGTTTCTCCTAGAAATGTTTCCAGCAGCGGTGCTGTTACGTGCTGGAGGATCTTACCAAGCCGCGCATGGGGTCCGGAAGACATTAAAAACATTTTTTAAACCATTACTTCTGACAAGTTTTGTGGATAGAAATGGGACATTTTGAACATTAAAATCCAAATTAAACTTTTAATTAGTTTAAAAGGTGACTAGCTTACATAGCCTATTTTACTTCACTAACCTCCAGGGACGTGCGGAAAGTTTGGATACTATTTTATGTTTTTGCAAAAAGTCTCTTATGCTTATCAAGCCTGCATTTATTTAATCAAAAATACAGAAAAAAAACAGTAGCCTAATATTGTGAAGTATTGTTACATAATGTTCTTTTTATAATTTTATTAATCAAATGTATATATAAATATTTATTTTAAGAGCATCACATCATCATTAAAGAGCTGCAAGTAATTTTCTCTTTGCCTTGAGTTGTTTGATTCACATTAATGGCTCAATCGTCAGCAGCAGATTTATTAGATGCTGCCCCTTTAAGACCGATTGATTTCTCCTAACTATTTACACCCATTTAAGATAAACTGTGTGAATACTCATCAAGCCGGTCATTTTGAGATATAGGCGTTTTGTTGTTTATTTGATGGTTTAGTCGCGCACACGAAGCATATGTACAAGTCGGTCCGTTTCGCAGCGTGCGCGCACACACACCCGCACCTGCCTTGAACTTGGAAACTGCGTCTATTGCGCGGATTATTGTGCTTTTAATTTTATCAAACACGTCCTGCAATTTAGCCAAAGAGGAGAGTGCATTTGACAACAATCACAGATTGTGCTGAATCTGACGTTAAAGGCATGTTTGGGGAGAAATGACAGCGCGCGCTGTGAAGGGAAGGAAGTTGCGCTAGACGGAACGCGGGTATATAGTTTATAATAGTTTTACCTCATATCTTCTTTTTATAATCCTTGGGGAAAATAAAAATAAAGTGAATATAAAATAAGATTAATATTACAGCCCTAAAGTGTAAGCAGACTAAATTTTAGTTTAGTTCTCTGGCCTTTGTCTCTCTCTCTCTCTCTCTCTCTCTTTCGATCGCCTGAAACGTAGCCTAACTTTATGGTGTAAGATTACAAATTTATACATTGTTATATATAGGTTCCAATGTAATAGAATATAACTGAAAACATTATCTATATTTGTCTTTTACATTTTGAAGTAAACTTCAGGAAATTCTAATTCTAATTACGTCAGACCGTGTAAGTGTTTGAGACATGAAGTATTTTGTCTCTATGTACTTCCTGACTATTTACCATGACAAATTTAGAGCAATACTGCCTGAGTGATTGGATTAGCATCTTGAATTACGGCTGATGAGACTGGAATGTTTGGGGTGTGTCTTATGTCCTATGTCTCCTCCTCTGCTGTATAACCCCTCCCCCTGAAATGTAGATAAATTGCATTATTTTGTACTGTTAAATCAGACTGTTTTCGGACGACCTGCAGCACAGAGAGTTCTCATTAAAAGAATAACTTCTGTTTGATCCCGACGTCTCCTGGTCTTCATCTTCTGAGTTTCCTACACTTTAGAAGATAAAAGTTCACAACAATGGCCTACATGTTCTGACTCCTGAATAACGAGAGGCTAAGGGAGGATTTCATGCACTTTAGTCAAGACTTTCAGAAAACAATTTCAAGATGACATTGGCTGTTGTGCTTTTACAGTGTGTAAGTGAATGTCATATTACTGATCATGTGAAGATTTTGCAGCGGTGCTGAAAACCCTAATTGTAGGGGAAACACTGCAGTGGCACGTGAACATCAGAACTGGACCACGGAGCAATGGGCTTAAAGGATCTGCTGCTAACATCTTGGCGCCAGATACCACAGCGCACCTTCAGGGGTCTAGAGGAGTCCATCAGAGACGGGTCAGGGAGGAGGAGCAACACAATATTAGGAAGGTGGTCATTAATATTATGCCTGATCGGTGCACAACATCCGTTTCTCGCCCACCTTGAGCCATCGCTCAGTGTTTACCTGTACGGATCCCTGCATGGCTGCCATTGGCTGATCCAGAGAGCCGAACGCTGATATGGCCGACATCAGAACCTCGTCACTGACCAGCACGTTTCCCTGGACCAGCGTGTGTGTGAGCGGAGACTGCGGCACAGTGATGTACGTGGACACCTTGAGGAACACACAAACATACAGGCCAAATAAACACGAGCACTGCGGCGTCCCGAGGCGGTCCTTCAGCAGGTGTGCGGTACCTGTCTGTTAGTGGGCAGCTGCGCGCCGGCGCTGATGGAGGTGTAGCTGTTGTTGGAGGCCAGGGAGACGGTGGCCAGTGAAGGCGTGTTGGACTGACACTGCTCGCGCTTGTGAGTCATGAACGCCGGTAAAGAGTTGAACTGCTTCTTACATTTCCCACACAGAAAGACGTCATCATCGTCTGCGGATCATAGAGCCAGAGCGACACGCGTCATAATCTGAAGGCCACGCCCACCGGGGGGGAAACAATCCAACGCGCTCCATTGACTTTGCATTGCGTGAGGCTGCATTCTTGTCATTTCGGACTTATTACAAAAAACTGAACAATGTATAAAAGCTGATATGTGACAAGGTGTACAGCAAACAAGCTAAACAAAACCCAGAAGCAAAAACCCAGACGTTTTTATAAGCTGTTGACCCAAAAAACGAGCGTTTAAGGACAATTAGACAGCGCGCGCGGGTCATATTACACTGAGAACTACGGCGACTAGAGGGAACGTAATCAGCGACAGGAAATATAATATATAAAACGGACATTTGGATATTTGACTTAAGTGACAAAATGTTTACTGCACACATACACATATTGAGACACACTGAGTGTCAGGATCCCAAAATTGACCCATTCTTCAGCTGAAGCGTCACTTCGTATTGCCTGTATCCACTTTTATCTTCTTAAACGCTCGTTTTTTTGGGTCGACAGCTTATAAAACGTATTTCTGTGTTGTTTAGCTTGTTTGCTGTACACCTTGTCACATATCAGCTTTTAGACATTGTTCTGTTTTTTGTTATAAGTCCGAAATGACAATGAGGCAGCCTCACGCAATGCAAAGTCAATGGAGAGCGTTGGATTGTTTTCCCCCCCGGTGTGGGCGTGGCCTAAATACGCTCTGTCTCTATGTGACATACATGACATCACATATACCACATTATGAATATTTAATCACATGAATGCGTGAATAAGTCTCACCCATTGGCTGGATGGTCGTTCCTGAGACATTTTGTGCGCCCGGATCCAAAACACCACCTTGACCGTCCAACAGTGACTGGACGTTGAGCACCGTCTGATTGTCCATGCCTTAAACGGCACAAATATGACTTAAATTAATCTATTAATTATCCAACAAACCACAACCTGTCAATCTGGCCAGTTTAAAATCCATTACAGTACTGTTGCTAGAGTTATCTATAAGAGCCCGACCGATATATCGGCATTTTCCAAACTATCGGTATCGGCATTTATGATGGCCGATAAATTAATATTTTAAGAAATAATAAAAACGGACGAAACACCGCTCAACCACATTATGAGTGTTGGCGTTTCATAGTTTTTATACATTTTATTTATCAGAACTTTAATATATTTTTATGTTCCTCTGTTCTGTTGTGACAATCAAATTTTAGTTTATTTTTAAACTGCATTATCATATTAATTTATGGATCATGGATCATGAATAACTACAAATAACTAATGTAAGGGAAATATATATATATATATCAGCCGATATATCGGAATATCGGATATTTAAATCACCAAATATTTGTATCAGTATCAGTTAGGGCTGTGTGATATTGAAGAAAAATGCGATATCCTTGTTAAATAATGCGATATTCGATATGCGATACAATATTGCTTTAAGTGTGTAAAATCTATTTCTTTCCCCAACTGATATCATTCACTTAAAGCATAACCGACTGTGTTTACATGAATACTCATCAAAACATAACTGTGTGTGTATTTGACAGTTCGAGTGTGTAACAAGACACGGAAAAAAGAACAGCTTGTGCGCACGTTTCGGTGTGTGTGTCAGACAGCGCGAAACTGCAAGGAGTTGTTTTTCGCAAGTTATTGCATTTAATAACTCTTTTTAACGTCAAGCAAGTCACATAAGTAACAGTCGTGTGCCCAGTCTATTCTCTGCTATATGCGTCGACCTAAAACGTACACTTTTCACAATGTTGAAGTAGCCTATTAAAATCATTCAGATATTGCGTACCCTTGCGATATCCATATTGCGATATGTACATTTGCGATATTTCGATAATTTCGATATATTGTGCAGCCCTAGTAT
>NC_137117.1:1002924-1012924 GCF_949357685.1 Gobio gobio | reverse complement strand
GGATGGATGGATGGATGGATATAGATAGATGGGTGGGTGGATGGATGGATGGATGGATGGATGGATATAGATAGATGGGTGGGTGGATGGATGGATGGATGGATATAGATAGATGGGTGGGTGGATGGATGGATGGATGGATATAGATAGATGGATGGATGGATGGATATAGATAGATGGATGGATGGATGGATGGA
Organism: Gobio gobio; assembly: GCF_949357685.1. Classification (NCBI taxonomy): domain Eukaryota; kingdom Metazoa; phylum Chordata; class Actinopteri; order Cypriniformes; family Gobionidae; genus Gobio; species Gobio gobio. The sequence continues at coordinate 1,012,727 of NC_137117.1, read as the reverse complement.
TGGATATAGATAGATGGGTGGGTGGATGGATGGATGGATGGATATAGATAGATGGGTGGGTGGATGGATGGATGGATGGATATAGATAGATGGGTGGGTGGATGGATGGATGGATGGATGGATGGATATAGATAGATGGGTGGGTGGATGGATGGATGGATGGATATAGATAGATGGGTGGATGGATGGATGGATGGATATAGATAGATGGATGGATGGATGGATGGATGGATGGATATAGATAGATGGGTGGGTGGATGGATGGATGGATGGATGGATATAGATAGATGGGTGGGTGGATGGATGGATGGATGGATATAGATAGATGGGTGGGTGGATGGATGGATGGATGGATGGATATAGATAGATGGGTGGATGGATGGATGGATGGATGGATATAGATAGATAGATGGATGGATGAATGGATGGATGGATGGATGGATATAGATAGATAGATGGATAGATGGGTGGATGGATGGATGGATGGATGGATATAGATAGATAGATGGATGGATGGATGGATGGATATAGATAGATAGATGGATAGATGGGTGGATGGATGGATGGATGGATGGATGGATGGATATAGATAGATGGGTGGATGGATGGATGGATGGATGGATGGATGGATGGATGGATATAGATAGATGGGTGGGTGGATGGATGGATGGATGGATAGATAGATAGTTCCATGACATTGCCATTGTATGTTTTTAAATATTCATAACAGAACACTATAAAAATGTATCAATTTTCTATATCTCTTATATTTTGTTTACTCTGTGTCTAAGGTGGAATTTAGCATTTGCGGTGAAATGAAATAAACTTTAATAAACTTTAAATAAACATGCAATAAATAAAGGCGGAATAGATTAATATAGATTTAAATGGTCTAATTCAACTTTCTTTGATATGAAATTAAAGCTGATTACACAGAAGAATACATTTCACAACATTAGGAACATCAAGCTTTATTAGACAAACGCTATCATATGGTTATTAATTACATACATACAAATAATGTCCAACAGATCGATGTTATTTTCATAACGCCGCCGTTTTATCCATCACCATTACTCATTAAAAATAAATAAATACAAATAAATAAATCCAAAGGTAGTTTCCCATTCGATCAACTCTTATTTTTAAAACAAAATAACTCGGCGAGAAAAAGAAACCCGTTGAGTGACAGCCGCTCCAGCCAATCAGCGGCCTGGGAACGCTGACGCGAGGCGCGAAGGACGCACCCTCTCATCCAATCAGCGCGCGGCACGCTGGCACGTGCCAGTTTCGCGGCAAAAAAGATTTGGCGCGTAAAGCTCAGAGCAGGTTCCGATCAGCTGGAACACAAAAAGAAAACAACAACAACAGAAGTGATTCCGGCCGCGTCGCGCGCAGGGACAGTCGGACCGCACCTTCGCCCCGTTTCAATGGATTAATGCGTTAAATGAGCGAGGATATGGCTGTTATTTGAACTTATAAAGACAATACTTCCTGGATGGAGTCACTAAACAGGACGAAAGCGAAGGATATTGTGGATTAAAGTGTCAGATTAGAAGAGAAACCGGGCTTGGTCTTTGTTCAGCATCCGGATCGGGTTATGCTTTTATATTTTCTTCATCTAGCATTTTAATTACACCTTTATAACACGTTTACACAAATGCTCATGTGAGAAAAAAAACTGCGTTTCTCTTAAAAACATCAGTTATTACTTTAACATCAGTTATATACTTAATGATTTCATGCTTTATGCACTTTAAAAGTTGAATTTGCATCATTATCTGTGTGTATGTGTTGTTTATTTATAATGCCCTGCTGCCATTTTCAAAAGCACTTCCTTAAAACAAAGGACTGTCAAGTTTAAGCTCATCATGCGTGTGAAACACGTCTGAAATGTTCATAAATAGGTCTTTTTCGTGACTTTTACTGATGTAAAGTGGCTGTTTTTGTTGAAGCTGACCCACATCCTGGTCTGGGAGGCTCATCCATATGTTCAGAGCAGGCCTGTTTTTAACATGCTTGTCATTGTGCACTGGTCTGAAACCTGTCAGAACATGGTTTTCCCAACTCCAGTGACTCCAGTGCCTTCTCCCATGCATGCCATTTGAAAAGCAAACCCGGATTGAGAATTCACCCCCAGAGACCCAAATAATAACCCCTAGCACGACATGTCTGAGAGTTTCATCTCGGGTCAGACCTCGGAGGATCTGCTGGCTGATTTCGAGTCTCTCTTGAACAATGGCAGCATTGATCTGAGCCAAGATCATCAAATCGTGATCATCTCCACGCCGGGCACAGCCTCTGCCAGCGCTTCAGCGGGCGATATCCTGCTGTTCGCCACCCCTCATCACACAGCCAGCGCGGGCACGACCCTCCAGGACCACAGGAGACCCGCTCTGGGCCGACCTCCGGTACGACCCTTTAGCCTTTGGCCTCCATTTCACAATGTGGCTCTTCACATTTTTAAAAATGTTAAAAATCGTAGCGTCATCATCGGAATATGCGAAACGTGACTTTATTGGTACTTGGTTTATGAACACCCACAAAAAATTGGGGACAGGATTTGAAAAGTCTAAAAAATAGGCACACTCAGGACCTTCGGGTCAAAGATGACCCCCCATAGGCAGCGGCGCCGCTAGCCATTACTCGCCCTCATGTTGGTCCAACCATGTTCATCTTCGGAACATAATTGAGTATATTTTTGATGAAATCTGAGAGCTGTCTCACTCCTCCATAGGCTTTCAGAGGGAATGAAACTTGATGGCCCAGAATAGTAGGTAAAAACGTCATTTAAGGAGTCCAAATGACTACAGTGGCTCTGTATTAAGTCTATCATGCGACGAAAATACTTTTTGAGCGGAAAAACGACAAAAATAACGACTTTATCCCACTATTATTGTTGTTCAATTTGAGCCTCTGACGAGAGTTTGCGGGAGCGCCACGACGCATGCGCGAGAACTGAGATTAAAGGGTTAGTTCACCCAAAAATGTAAATTGTGTCATTAATGACTGAGCCTCATGTGGTTGGACACCCGTCAGACCTCCGTTCATCTTCAGACACAAATGAAGATATTTTAGTGTAAAGCTGATGCTGAGAAAGGCTTCAGATAGGCCTCCATTGGCATTCAGTACATTTACACTCACAAGACCCATAAAAGGCACTAAAAACGTCGTTACAAAGTCCATCTCACCACAGTGACTCTACAATAATCTTACGATGCGACGACAATAGTTTTTGTGCGGAAAAAAAATCAAAATAACACCTTTATCCAGCTTGTTCTTGTCTTCCGTGTGTGTCTCCACGACGCATGCGTGAGAATATGAGCAGATCCGGCGTTCGGACACATGACCCAGAAGAGATTTGTTTACGAGCAGAGGAAGACGCGCGTGTCTCAGCTGTTGAATTCTACATTGATCGTGCTTTAGGTCTCGCCGTAGTTCTCAAAATGGGGCTAAAGTGGCATTTCATGGATTCCCGAACGCCGGATCTGCTCATATTCTCACGCATGCGTCGTGGAGACACACACGGAAGACAAGAACAAGCTGGATAAAGGTGTTATTTAGATTTTTTTTGCGCACAAAAACTATTGTCGTCGCATCGTAAGATTATTGTAGAGTCGCTGTGGTGAGATGGACTTTGTAACGACGTTTTTAGTGCCTTTTCTGGGTCTTGTGAGTGTAAATGTACTGAATGCCAATGGAGGCCTATCTGAAGCCTTTCTCAGCATCAGATTTACACTAAAATATCTTCATTTGTGTCTGAAGATGAACGGAGGTCTGACGGGTGTCCAACCACATGAGGCTCAGTCATTAATCACACAATTTACATTTTTGGGTGAACTAACCCTTTAACTCTACTCCGAAAGAGTGAGCAGCCAGTCAAGTAGTAGTAGAAGAAGAACGCCGTAATCTCAGTTCTCGCGCATGCGTCGTGGCGCTCCCGCAAACTCTCGTCAGAGGCTCAAATTGAACAACAATAATAGTGGGATAAAGTCGTTATTTTTGTCGTTTTTCCGCTCAAAAAGTATTTTCGTCGCATGATAGACTTAATACAGAGCCACTGTAGTCATTTGGACTCCTTAAATGACGTTTTTACTTACTATTCTGGGCCATCAAGTTTCATTCCCTCTGAAAGCCTATGGAGGAGTGAGACAGCTCTCAGATTTCATCAAAAATATAATAAATTATGTTCCGAAGATGAACGAAGGTCTTACATGGTTGGAACAACATGAGGGCGAGTAATTACTGACAGAATTTTCATTTTTGGGTGAACTAACCCTTTAAGATAAAATTTATACAAAATGAAATTCACTTTAAAGAAAGGCTTTCTACGAAACAAAACTAATCAAAATCATGTCTGACCCACTCCGTGTGTCCTGGCATTGCGCATCTTACGATGTGTCCTTTCTCACTCATGCTGCTCACTTTTCATAATCAACATTGATTGACAACATAGATAGACATAAAAGAATAACATTATAATATTTAAACATAAATATAAAACGAAATACCTTTTCTTAATGGCTACAACAATATAGTAGCCTACAGTACCGAAAAATGTCATGTCGGAGCGGGATTTGAGCAAATGTCGGTTCATGAGTGGAGCGTTTTGCTGGATTTTGCCGGAAATGCAGAAATAAGCCATAATTTTGTTATATTTGTAACTGTTTGGTTGATTATACATTTATAATTTCTATTACATTACTACTAGTACTGTTACTACTAATAAAACCAATCTCTGGGGGCCCCAAAAGTGCGCGGGCCCTTAGAATCGTCCCAACTTTCCCCCCTTAGCTGCGCCCCTGCCCATAGGAAATGAATGGGAAAATTGGCAAAAATACAGAGTTTTTTCGTGCGTACAATCTACAAATCAGCCAGGATGCAGAAAAAAAGACTCAACAGTGAAGATCTCTAAAACATCAAGAGTGCAAAACAGACTAAATAACACACACACACAAAACACACACAAAACACAATTAGCTTTTGGAATGACACGCGTTAATTTGTGTGTGTGTGTATGTTTTTGTTTGTATAATTGTGTGTGTGTTTTGTCTGTTTTGCACTCTTGATGTTTTAGAGATCTTCACTCTTGAGTCCTTTTTTTCTGCATCCTGGCTGATTTGTAGATTGTATGCGCAAAAAATCTCTGTATTTTCATATTTTCGGCAATTTCCCATTAAGGGTCATTTTTGACCCGAAGGTCCTGAGTGTGACTATTTTTTTTTTTTCCGCCACTTAGACTTTTCAAATCCTGTCCCCAATTTTTTTTGGGTGTTCATATACCAAGTACCAAAAAGTCACTAAGTTTCGGACCATTCCGATGAAGCTACGATTTTTTACATGTTTTTATAAAACGCAAGATCCACTATAGTGGTAAAAATGTGCTATTGCGTGATAAAAATGCTCAATGTGTCCACCAGACCGATCTCATTTAAAAAATTGCTTTCATGGGGCCTAGACTTGACTCTAAAATGAAATGCATCTTAAATAAGAAAAAAAAAAAAAATTATATATATTTTTTTTTTTAGGGCTGTCAAAAGATTAATCGCGATTAATCGCATCCAAAATAAAAGTTTGTGTTTACATAATAAATGTGTGTGTACTCTGTTAATTATTATTTATATATAAATACACACACATTCATAAGAAATATTTGCATGTATATACTGTATATACATTTATATAATCTATAATATATATAAAAATAAATAAAAAATCTTAAATATATACATGCTTGTGTGTGTATTTATATATAAATAATAATTAACAGAGTACACACACATATATTATGCAAACACAAACTTTTATTTTGGATGCGATTAATCAAGATGAATCAATTCATCTTTTGACAGCCCTAATTTTTTTTTATATTCAATGGGGAAAAATGGGTCATAATTATTGCATAAATATTAATTATAATTCATAAAATTATCGCAAAACACCAAAATATATTTCATTGATTTTACTCAAATCTTTTTTTATCTTAATCCCGCCCTCTGGGTCATTTTTGACCTGAAGGTCCTGACCCATAAATGAAGAACCCCAGAGGGTTAAAGATCTGACCCGGTGACCCAAATGTTCACATGTTTCATGCAGTAGCTAAAGTAACGTTTCTGTTTTATGACATGCATTGTCTGCCTTCTCTGTGCTTTCTGCCTGTAGGTAAAGAGGAAGTTGGACTTAGACAGTGATCACCAGTACATCTGCACCTCCCGATCGGCTTCACATGGCCCCGCCCCTCCAGCTACGCCCGCACCACCCAGAGGTACTGGCCTTGTCAAACTGGTGACCAGTAATAGATAATAGATAGACCCAGTAATAGATACACACGTCTATTCTGCTCACAGAGACGGCATTTACATTCACACCAGGGCCGATTCTAGGACTTTATTATAGGGCGGCTCAGCCCCAGTGAGGGTATGGGAAATAAAAATGGTAACACTTTAGTTTAGGGTCCAATTCTCACTATTAACTAGTTGTGCATTAGTATGCATATTAGGATATTGGCTGTTTATTATTACTTATAAAGCAAATATGAATGCCTTATTCTGCATGACCATATTGTACATCCCTTAATCATACAATGTATTCAGGTTTATAATCTCTGAGATCCCGAATGTGAGGTTAGGGGGGTTTGCACCACTGAGAAAATGTTGATTTCCATGATCTATATACATGCATTTTTTCCATTTTTGTGAGTGAAGACAGTTAAACATATGTTTAACTGATATTTATATGTTTTATGAATCATTTTTGTAGACATGTTAATTTACTGAAAGCTGGGTAACTAAGTTTAATAAATTAATTCACAATATGCACACATTCATTACTAATCTTATGCCCAAAACAGGCTGAAAAAAACTACACATGGAATTATATTAATTTACAATATGCACACATTCATTACTATTAATATTATGCCTAATCTGGGGAAAACGGCTTAATGTTAACAATAGCTTGAAAACCATGTCAGTGGGCAGATATGACCGATTAAGTTTTTTCCATTTTTATCAGTGAAGACGGTAAAATATGTGTTTAACTGATATTTATATGTTTTATGAATCATTTTTGTAGACATTTTAATTTACTCAAGGCTAAAATAAACTAAGCCATTATGTTAAGACAGTGTCTTAAGATCTAGTATGAGCCTCTAGCAGTTGGGCAAGTGGCATCTTACTTTTCGTATCAAATTAGGCCAGTCTATGTTTTTATGTAACTGATTTTAAAAAGTTATGAACGGTCTTAAAGAAAAAAATGTATGTCTAACTTTTAAGACTAGTCTTAATGGTTTATGCAACCGGATAAGTCTATTTATACATATTTGTTTAAAGTATAGGCTAAATTAAAATAATGTTATTAACCGGTATTTTTTCAAATCAAACCGTTTTCGGAACAGTAATGTTTAATGAGGAACGCAAAAACGGAAAGGCTATAATATCGATTCTGCTCGGAGTGAGCGATTGATATTTTTTTCCGTTTTTAAGCCCTATGTTAATAACGTTATTTTAATTTAGCCTATACTTTAAACAAATATGTATAAATAAAGACTTATTTTCACTCAATAATAATATAACACATGGTAATTAAACTTGAATATTTAATTCATAACATTTTTAAAACCAGAAATACATGCATTAATTACAAAGCATAAACAGCGGACCTGTTTTAATGGAGCGTTAGACAATCGAAAGTGGCTCTTATGCCGAATTCTTTTCAGAAGAGTGAGAACATTCTCTGTACATCACTTTTTTTCAACACGACTTGTTTTAAAAATTGCATGAATAAAGAATAAATAAACTGGATAACCATTGCTCTTTTAATGCTGCTAATTTCAAAGCAAACACTGCGCAACACGTCCTTGCATCCCATAATCAAATTCAGTCAGCTAATAAAGCTTGATGATTTAATGCAATATAACACCATTTAATACGCAGCATCATTCGTCTATATATTGACCTGTATTGGCAATCTGATAGACTATAGGACAAATGTTTGATAGATGCTATAGCCTACTTGGACAGGCTTAAACTGAATCCACAAACTAGCCTAAATCAGACTATTTGAGCTTAAAGTCCGCACTGCTTATTTAAACGTATGAAAAGAATGTCCTCCAATACCTGCGCTTTCATTGATGAGCTCAGCGGGGAGAGAAATGTGCTTGAGGCGTGTAAATGCGCGCTTTTATACGGTAGATTCACAGATGACATTTCACTCACATCACATGCTGAGCTACTCTATTCCTGATTGGCCACTGCCAGATTACAATATTAAAGAGAACGATAACATAACCTTATTAACCGGTTAATGCTCATTTCAAATTAACGTTTCTGTTCAGAACGATTCAAATTGATTTAGATTTCGTTAAAGATTTCGTTCGTTTCCGGTTTTCGCTTTCGTTCCTTGAAGCGGTTCAGAGCCCTGGTTTACAGTATGAAACCTGTGAATATGAAACAGTTTTTAATATGAAATCTGCTTTTGTTTCAGTCCCTAAACTAGCGACGGAGAAATCCCGCTACGACACGTCTCTGAATCTGACCACCAAACGCTTCCTGGACCTTCTGGCTCAGTCTCCAGATGGCGTGGTGGACCTGAACTGGGCTTCTCAGGTTCTGGACGTCCAGAAGCGCCGCATCTACGACATCACCAACGTCCTGGAGGGAATTCACCTGATCTCCAAGAAGTCCAAGAACAACATTCAGTGGCTGTAGGTTCTCTTGAGAGCGTTGTTGATTTCTTCACAAGCGTCTGTGTGGTTAATCATGTGTGTGTGTGTGTGTGTTCTCAGGGGCAATCGCATCGATGGGGCGACTGTGGCCCGGTTTCAGGAGCTGCAGAGGGAAGTGTCCGAGCTCACGGAGGCCGAGGAGAAACTGGACGAGCTCATCAACAAATGCAGCTTACAGCTACGGCTCCTCACAGAGGACACGCACAACAAGAAATATCCTTCAGAGCAGAGCGTGATCTTCTCCAAGTGTCCTTTAGCTCTTTGTTGTAGTGTCCATTCATGGGCTTGGCTGTAAATGTACGTGTCTGGGAGCGGAAAATGAGCATCTCAGGAAGGCTAACATGTTTAATTTGTGGAGATTGTGATCTTTAACACAAAGTCAAGCTTGGGTACGTTAGATGTCAGGACCTGCGTGATACGGTCGACCCTCCGGATCAGATCATCATGGTGATTCAAGCTCCACCAGAGACGCAGATGCAGGTGTCCGAACCCACTGAGGTGAGCAAACACACACACACACACTTCATTATTTGTGTAAATGAGGACGTTTTACACAGCCGAGTTAAAGGATTAGTTCACTTTTAAATAAACGTTTGCTGATAGTTTACTCACCCCCGTGTCATCCAAGATGTCCATGTGTTTCTGCAGTCGAACAGAAATTAAGTTTTTTGATGAAAATATTCCAGGATTTTTCTCTATATAATGGACTTCAATGGGCTCCAAACGGTTCAGTTTCAGTGCAGCTTTAAACGACACCAGATGATGAATAAGGGTCTGATCTAGACAAACCATCAGCTTCTGAGAGAAACCCAGCAGTATTTATGATATTATTTTACCTCTTATCAGACAAACGTGATCATCTCTGAGCTCAGACATAACTTCCGCTAAGTGAGGTCAAAATACGAGTGTGGTCATAGATGTATACGTAGATGCCTCATTAGCGCTTCCACTGATCAGTAGAATGAGGCATCTACGATAGATATATCTATGACCAGGCTCGTATTTTGACCTCACTTAGCGGAAGTTATGTCTGAGCTCAGAGATGATCACGTGCAGGACCTCCAGACGTGCGTCAACG
>NC_137117.1:925424-995424 GCF_949357685.1 Gobio gobio | reverse complement strand
ATTCTCACACACACACTCTCTCTCACACATTCTCACACTCTCACACACACACACACACACACACACATCCACTCACTCTCACACTTTCTCTCACACACACACACATGCACACTCACACACACATACACACACCCTCTCTCTCACACACACACACATCCACACTCACACACACGCACTCTCGCACGCACACACGCACTCACTCACTCACACACACACACACACACACACATCCATCCACACACTCTCACACACACACATCCACTCACTCACTCTCTCACACACACACACACTCACACACACACACACACACACACACACTCTCTCACACACTCTCACATATTCTCACATTCTCTCTCTCTCACACATTCTCACACACACACACACACACACACACACACACACACACACACACACACTCTCTCACACACTCTCACATATTCTCACATTCTCTCTCTCTCACACATTCTCACACACACACACACACACACACACTCACACACATCCACTCACTCTCACTCACTCACTCACTCACACACACGCACACACACACACACACTGCATCACAGGAGACATTCTGCATTTTTCATTTTCAAAAAACATCACTTAGTCTGATTTATAAGATGTTTTCCTCATGGGGACTTAAAATGTCCCACAATGATGAGGATTTCGGATATTGCCATCTTTGTGGGGACATTTTGTCCCCATAACGTAGAGATTACCAGTCCACACACACACACATACACACACTCACTCACACTCTCACACACATACACTCACAAACACACACACACTTAATAATTACTAATTCATGCTTGTAATAAATTCCCCAAAATAATGCATCTCCCCATGATTTTAATCTCCCATTTCTTGAATGATTGAATCCTCTCAGAGTCGTTTCTGGACTCGTTTTCCGGCATTTGTGAGATGCCTGACTTCGACCTGTCTCCTTTGGGCTCGTCTGACTTCCTGCTGGAGCGGGGCGGGGCTACGGACGCCATTGGCCTCCCATTGGACGGCTTCATCTCGCTGTCTCCGCCCCACAGCCAGGACTATCACTTCGGCCTGGAGGAGCACGAGGGCATCAGCGAGCTGTTCGACTGCGACTTCAGCGGCCTCGGCCCTCTGGAGTTCTGACCGGCCCAAACCCAAACCGCTTCACTGGCCAATCCGGATCAGCTCAGGAAGGCGGACATTTAATTTATTAACAGAGACGAGTCACCTTTGGTTTGATGTTTATCTGATGTAATGTCGTCGTGAAGGTTTTAGGATGAGAGTTTGACTGTTAACTGACAGGTTTCATGGACTATTTCTCAGGTGAGTGATTACGTGCTGGTGTGTTTTCAGGCTCGGGTTATGGCGCAAAGGTGCACGATAATCAATCGAGAGGGACTTACAGAAAATTAAAGGATTAGTTCACTTTTAAATAACTTTTGCTGATAATTTCCTCACCCTCATGTCATCCAAGATGTCCATGTCTTTCTTTCTGCAGTCGAACAGAAATCAAGGTTTTTGATGAAAATATTCCAGGATTTTTCTCCATATAATGGACTTCAATGGGCTCCAAACGGGTCAGTTTCAGTGCAGCTTCAAACGACACCAGATGATGAATAAGGGTCTGATCTAGACAAACCATCAGCTTCTGAGAGAAACCCAGCAGAATTTATGATATTATTTTGCCTCTTATCAGACGAACGTGATCATCTCTGAGTGAGGTCAAATACGAGCGTGGTCATAGATGTATACGTAGATGCCTCATTAGCGCCTGCACGGATCAGTAGAATGAGGCATCTTCGGTCTATATATCTATGACCACGCTCGTATTTTGACCTCACTTAGCGGAAGTTATGTCTGAGCTCAGAGATGATCAAGCTCGTCTGATAAGAGGTAAAATAATATCATAAATACTGCTGGGTTTCTCTCAGAAACTGATGGTTTGTCTAGATCAGACCCTTATTCATCATCTGGGGTCGTTTAAAGCTGCACTGAAACTGACCCGTTTGGAGCCCATTGAAGTCCATTATATAGAGAAAAATCCTGGAATATTTTCATCAAAAACCTTAATTTCTGTTCGACTGCAGAAAGAAAGACATGGACATCTTGGATGACACGGGGGTGAGTAAACTATCAGCAAAAGTTTATTTAAAAGTGAACTAATCCTTTAACTTCTCATGATATTTCATTTCTGTTCCACAAACGTTCATCATGTCACCGATTCTCTCGGGTTCATGAGTTCTGCGTCTTTTAAAGCCTTGTGTGTGTGTGTGTGTGTGTGTGTGTGTGTGTGTGTGTGTGTGTGTGTGTGTGTGTGTGTGTGTGTTTTTATTGCTGTTACAGGAGACGTTCTGTATTTATTTGCATTCAAATCTGATCCTGGTACAGTAAAAGCCCAGTTATTATATATATACACATATATATAGTCCCCTGGGAATGTTGTTTTTCCTGTGCATGTGTGTGTAAAAATGCATATCCAGCCTCGTCGTAAATATTAATCGTGATATTTAAAAAAAAGCACTATGTTTTTTTGTTTTTGTTTATTCCCTCTAGTCCATGTCTAGAAATAATCGAGTCTTAATTCCACTTAAACTGTGCTCTTAGCCGCAGTACGTCAGACGAAGTATATATATATATATAGTCGTATGAAAGGATTATAATGATATGTCATTTTAGTGGAATATATAAATGCGTTTTGCTAGGGTAGGTTTGATTATAAAGGGCTCTGAAGTTCACGAGGACATGTTTGATAAGCTCTTCATGTGTAATTTAATGACCTTTTGCGTGTAGATTTGCCTTGTTCTGTTCTTTCTGAAGGCAGCTTTTGTCTTTTGGTTGAATGTGTCTGTTTGGACGCTGTGTAAATCATGTGTGTGTGTGTGTGTGTGTGTGTGTGTGTGTGTGTGTGTGTGTGTGTGTGTGTGTGTGTGATGGTATGACAATTTATGATTTTGTGAGGTCGAGTTGTCTGGGACAATTCCTCGCGCGCTTCGGTCGGTGTGATTCGTGTGTTATTGTGGTTGTACGATAGCGATATTTTTGTAATAGGGCTTTTTTTTTGTTGTTGGCATAACTGGTTTTCCTGTTTACTTTATATCAACCACTTCAAGAAGTGGCCAGCAGCACAATGACCGAGTGTAGACTTCAAATTAAGTACGAATACAATCCGAAATGTAAATCGACTGGAGGATTATGTGTTTAAATTCCAGTGTTTTATAGTTTTAAGGTTGTAGTGTGTTTTTGTTGAGCACTGATTCATGGTTTCAGCCGCAGAAGGGATGATGATGTGTGTGTGATTATCACCTGTCAATCACACACTGATGGATTGTCTTTGTTCTGACAACATAAATAAACCTTTTGACCTAAAATCACTCTTTTTCTACGTCTGTAACTGCTCTGAATGGTCTTCTATAAGCTCATTATAACAGATTAAATCAAATTGAACTTAACGTGAGGATAAGCCTATTTGTGTTTATATATTTAAACCTTTTTACTTAATAGTATACACTGTGTAAGCAGCCTTTGAAATCAGTATTACGTCTCTCGGGGACGCTAAATATTCAACTATATTTCTGATCAGCTCATTTCAATTATCATAAAGTCATAATTAAGAGATAAAATGCTGAAAATATGATTTTAAAAGTCCTCATTATTAGATAAAAAGTAAAAAATACGACATGCTAAGTCATAATTATAAGATAAAATGTTAAAATATGATTTTAAAAATTCTCATTAGATAAAAAGTAAAAAAGATGACATGCTAAGTCATAATTATAAGATAACATTTTGAAAATATGATTTTAAAAGTCCTCATTATTAGATAAAAGTCAAAAAGATGACATGATAAGTAATAATTATAAGATCAAATGTTGAAAATATGATTTTAACAGTCATAATAGTGAGATAAAAAGTCGAAAATATGATTTTAAAAGTCCTCATTATTAGATAAAAGTCAAAAATATGACATGCTAAGTCATAATTATAAGATCAAATGTTGAAAATATGATTTTAACAGTCATAATAGTGAGATAAAAAGTCGAAAATATGATTTTAAAAGTCCTCATTATTAGATAAAAGTCAAAAATATGACATGCTAAGTCATAATTATAAGATCAAATGTTGAAAATATGATTTTAAAATTCCTCATTATTAGATAAAAAGTTAAAAATACGACATGCTAAGTCATAATTATAAGATCAAATGTTAAAATATGATTTAAAAAATTCTCATTAGATAAAAAGTAAAAAAGATGACATGCTAAGTCATAATTATAAGATAAATGTTGAAAATATGATTTTAAAAGTCCTCATTATTAGATAAAAATATGACTTAAATCTAAATTCTGATTAAAAATCCTAATTATGAGATAAAAAGCTGAAATTAAATAAAAAAGTCTAAATTCTGACCAAAACACCAAGACATTTAAGAGATGAAATCATGCTTATTATTTTTTTAAATGCGCTTTTCATTTTTTGATTCACACTTATAATAATATTTACATTATTGTTTTCATTTTGTGCAATATATTTTTTTACATTTTGAAATCAGTTTTTACAACAGAAATAAATCCATCAAAAACTGACTTTAGCTTTTCATCTAAAACTAAACTCATTTCCTCTCATCACTGTAAAGCTGTTGAAGTGTGTGTGTGTGTGTGTGTGTGTGTGTGTGTGTGTGTGTGTGTGTGTGTGTGTGTGTGTGTGTGTGTGTGTGTGTGTGTGTGTGTGTGTGTGTGTGTGTGTGTGTGTGTGTGTGTGTGTGTGTGTGTGTGTGTGTGTAAAGAGCTGGAGAAATAAAGCTGACTTGAAACTGTAAACACACAGGTGACCTGCAGATGGCGCTCTTATCAAACTCATGCTTAAACCCTTATTAGTGATAGTATCTGTTGGTGTATATATATGAGCATGTGACCTCACAGTCCAATAAACCCAGACTCAGGTTGATGGAATCAGGAATGATTAACCTGCAGGTGCAAATAATTGCCCTCATTAAAACTGATCTTGAACATTAATAAACCTCACAATGCTAATTTCTCTGTGCCGACTAATGGCTCATTTGCATGTTCCTCTGGGTCTTCATTTGCGGTTATGAGGACTGTGGGAATCGCACGACGGGCCGGTGCAGTTTTCAGCTCTACAGGAGAGCGGACAGATCTGCTGATGGAGGAGTTTACACACACGGACGCCTCCAGAGACACGGACCGTCGGTAAACACACACTCACATGCGCTGATAAATCATGCTTGAGATAAGCATTTGTCTTGTGAAACATCTGACCTCTGACCTAGAGTCTCTAGACACCTTCATCCCGCAGAGGTGAGACTGAGCCTCTCTCTCTCTCTCTCTCTGTCTCTGTCTCTGTCTCTGTCTCTGTCTCTGTCTCTGTCTCTCTCTCTCTCTCTCTCTCTCTCTCTCTCTCTCTCTCTCTCTCTCTCTCTCTCTCTCTCTCTCTCTCTCTCTCTCTCTCTCTCTCTCTCTCTCTCTCTCTCTCTCTCTCTCTCTCTCTCTCTCTCTCTCTCTCTCTCTCTCGATGTACAGTAGCTGAGGAAGGTTACCTTTACGCCCCCTGCTCTTGGCTCACACACACACACACACACACACACACACACATGCTGTGTGCTGGTGTGACATTCACAAGCTGCTGCATCATCTCCACCATCACCAACATCACTGCCAGTGTCTTCATCAGCCACCATAACATCCCTAATCACATTATCATCATCACTACCATCATCACCATTACATAACCATCATTATCATCATCACTACCACCATCACCATTACATAACCATCATCATCATCATCACTACCACCATCACCATTACATAACCATCATCATCATCATCACCATCATCACCATTACCATCATGCACTTCCTCATAACATCACCATTACCATCATCATCATCACATCACCATCCACATAACATCACCATTACCATCATCCTCTTCCTCATAATATCACCATTACATCACCATCATCACCATCACCATTACCATCATGCTCTTCCTCATAATATCACCATCATCATCACCATCATCACATCACCATCCACATAAAATCACCATTACCATCATCCTCTTCCTCATAATATCACCATTACATCATCACATCACCATCACCATTACCATCATGCTCTTCCTCATTTCATCACCATTACCATCACCATCATCACATCACCATCCACATAAAATCACCATCATCACATCACCATCACCATCCCCATAACATCACCATTACCATCATCCTCTTCCTCATAATATCACCATTACATCACCATCATCACATCACCATCACCATCCCCATAACATCACCATTACCATCATCCTCTTCCTCATAATATCCCCATTACATCACCATCATCACCATCACCATTACCATCATGCTCTTCCTCACTACATCACCATTACCATCATCATCATCACATCACCATCCACATAAAATCACCATTACATCACCATCATCACATCACCATCACCATCCCCATAACATCACCATTACATCACCATTACATCACCATCATCACATCACCATCCCCATAATATCACCATTACATCACCATCATCACATCACCATCACCATCCCCATAACATCACCATTACCATCATCCTCTTCCTCATAATATCCCCATTACATCACCATCATCACCATCACCATTACCATCATGCTCTTCCTCACTACATCACCATTACCATCATCATCATCACATCACCATCCACATAAAATCACCATTACATCACCATCATCACATCACCATCACCATCCCCATAACATCACCATTACATCACCATTACATCATCACATCACCATCACCATCCCCATAACATCACCATTACCATCACCATTACATCACCATTACATCACCATCATCACATCACCATCCCCATAACATCACCATTACCATCATCCTCTTCCTCATAATATCACCATCATCATCACCATCATCACATCACCATTACCATTACCATCATGCTCTTCCTCATAATATCACCATTACATCACCATCATCACCATCACCATTACCATCATGCTCTTCCTCATAATATCACCATCATCATCACCATCATCACATCACCATCCACATAAAATCACCATTACCATCATCCTCTTCCTCATAATATCACCATTACATCACCATCATCACATCACCATCACCATTACCATCATGCTCTTCCTCATTACATCACCATTACCATCACCATCATCACATCACCATCCACATAAAATCACCATTACATCACCATCATCACATCACCATCACCATCCCCATAACATCACCATTACCATCATCCTCTTCCTCATAATATCACCATTACATCACCATCATCACATCACCATCACCATCCCCATAACATCACCATTACCATCATCCTCTTCCTCATAATATCCCCATTACATCACCATCATCACCATCACCATTACCATCATGCTCTTCCTCACTACATCACCATTACCATCATCATCATCACATCACCATCCACATAAAATCACCATTACATCACCATCATCACATCACCATCACCATCCCCATAACATCACCATTACATCACCATTACATCACCATCATCACATCACCATCCCCATAACATCACCATTACCATCATCCTCTTCCTCATAATATCACCATCATCATCACCATCATCACATCACCATTACCATTACCATCATGCTCTTCCTCATAATATCACCATTACCATCACCATCATCACATCACCATCCCCATAACATCACCATTGCAATCATCCTCTTCCTCATAATATCACCATCATCATCACCATCACCATTACCATCATGCTCTTCCTCATTACATCACCATTACCATCATGCACTTCCTCATTACATCACCATTACCATCATGCACTTCCTCATAACATCACCATTACCATCATCATCATCACATCACCATCCACATAACATCACCATTACCATCATGCTCTTCCTCATAATATCACCATTACCATCACCATCATCACATCACCATCCACATAAAATCACCATTACCATCATCCTCTTACTCATAATATCACCATCACCATCATCACCATCACCATCATCACCATTACCATCATGCACTTCCTCATAACATCACCATTACCATCATCATCATCACATCACCATCCACATAACATCACCATTACCATCATCCTCTTCCTCATAATATCACCATTACATCACCATCATCACCATCACCATCATCACATCACCATCCCCATAACATCACCATTACCATCATCCTCTTACTCATTACATCACCATTACATCACCATCATCATCATCACCATCATCACCATTACCATCATGCACTTCCTCATAACATCACCATTACCATCATCATCATCACATCACCATCCACATAACATCACCATTACCATCATCCTCTTCCTCATAATATCACCATTACATCACCATCATCACCATCACCATTACCATCATGCTCTTCCTCATAATATCACCATCATCATCACCATCATCACATCACCATCCACATAAAATCACCATTACCATCATCCTCTTCCTCATAATATCACCATTACATCACCATCATCACATCACCATCACCATTACCATCATGCTCTTCCTCATTACATCACCATTACCATCACCATCATCACATCACCATCCACATAAAATCACCATTACATCACCATCACCATCCCCATAACATCACCATTACCATCATCCTCTTCCTCATAATATCACCATTACATCACCATCATCACATCACCATCACCATCCCCATAACATCACCATTACCATCATCCTCTTCCTCATAATATCCCCATTACATCACCATCATCACCATCACCATTACCATCATGCTCTTCCTCACTACATCACCCTTACCATCATCATCATCACATCACCATCCACATAAAATCACCATTACATCACCATCATCACATCACCATCACCATCCCCATAACATCACCATTACATCACCATTACATCACCATCATCACATCACCATCCCCATAACATCACCATTACCATCATCCTCTTCCTCATAATATCACCATCATCATCACCATCACCATTACCATCATGCTCTTCCTCATTACATCACCATTACCATCATCCTCTTCCTCATAATATCACCATTACATCACCATCATCACATCACCATCACCATTACCATCATGCTCTTCCTCATTACATCACCATTACCATCATCCTCTTCCTCATAATATCACCATTACATCACCATCATCACATCACCATCACCATCACATCACCATTACCATCATCCTCTTACTCATAATATAACCATTACATCACCATCATCACATCACCATCACATCACCATTACCATCATCCTCTTACTCATAATATCACCATTACATCACCATCATCACATCACCATTACCATCATGCTCTTCCTCATTACATCACCATTACATCACCATCACCATTACATCACCATTACATCACCATCACCATCACATCACCATTACCATCATCCTCTTACTCATAATATAACCACCATCACTATAACATCACCATCGCCATAACATCATCATTGGATTATCACCATTGTCACCACATCACAATTACCATCATCATCATCATCATCATTAACATTGTCATCACCACCATCTTCATCATTGGCACAATTATCATCATCATCATCATCATCATCATCATCATCCTCACATCATCGAAACCATCCCCACTATCATCAGGAAATAGGATGTCATATTTGCAGGAATCAAACTCTGCAACCCAAAAAAGTAACCGCTTAAAAATCTTCAGTGGTTTTATTGTGTTACTCATTTCCTTTGGAGTTCTTCTGCAACTCATTTCCCTTTTTCCAATCTGCCAGACGTGCTCAACAACTCGAGATCTATTTTACAGAGGAATTCTTTATTCTGAAGCAATTGCTTCGTCTATTTAATGACGTGAAGCATCCAAGCATTATTTATTCATTCAATGGCCTCACACATGGACGCCTTTCTCAATGACTCAATGTCACCGCTTGGAGGCGCTATTGAGTCAGTCATTGCTTTCACACCACAGAAAGCTCAATGTCATTCAGTCTCAGGTCAAAGTTGAGCACACACCCACTGCCTTTACCATACTACATTAAACACCACCATTTCCATTTCACGACTCATTTACAATCAAATGCATCCTAAACGACCCTCGTATCATTCAGCAAAAGCGCATATATCATTTGGGCTTAATACCTGCTCAAGGTAGAACCGAAAATAGTGAGATATATAACGTATATTTCAGACTTTTGGTTCTCTAACAGACTGCACAAATCATTTATACTCTCCCACTCACACATCGGAGGATGTCGTTAAATGATCCAATTGAAATATGCTACAGTATATACACCGATCATAACATTATGACCACCTTCCTAAAATTGTGTTGGTCCCCCTTTAGCTGACCCGTCGAGGCATGGACTCCACTACATGGTGAGCTGTGGTATCTGTCACCAAGATGTTAGCAGGAGATCCTTTAAGTCCTGTAAGTTGCGAGGTGGGTCCTCATTGGACTTGTTTGTTCAGCTCATCCTACAGATGCTCGATTGGATTGAGATCTGGGGAATTTGGAGGCCGAGTCAACGCCTCAAACTCGCTCAAATCCTTACACTTGTCCATCTTTTAATCAACTTTGAGGACAAAATGTTCACTTGCTGCCTTATATATCCCACCCACTAATGAAGAGATCATCAGTGTTATTCACTTCAGCTGTCATAATGTTATGCCTGATCGGTGTGTATATATCAATATAGAATTGTGTCTTCTTTCACGTGGATGCATGAGTGCAATTTAAATAACAAAATATTCCTTTTAAAAGGTACTAAGGCAGTATCATCATGTTAGGCCTAGGCCTATACAATGACCCACATGCATTAAACGACATTTAAGTATTTCGAATTCAAAGAAAAAAAATGCTATTAACACGATGTTAATGTCTTTGCTTTACCACAGAAGGCTGTGTTTGCTCTGTTAATGCCACGTTAAATCATTGATCTGCATCATGCATGCAGTCGCTCGAATGCAAACACACCCTGATCAGATGCGTCATTATTCTCTGATGGGATGTGGCTTGTGCTATTGACAGTGTTTCAGATGTTCAGTGATGGTGAAAGCACAGATTTGTGGAAGGATGGGGTCGTGGAGATAATCAGACTTGCACGCTCGCTGATTTTCAGACAAATTAAATGTCAGGGGAAACGGGACTCGCTCGAGTACTTTGAAAAGCTGAGACTATCATAAATTATTAAGGCCTCCTTTACTTTTCCCGAGCCTCTGAGATCCCTCATACCAAAGCTTTCCCAACTTTATTCCAGAATGAGGAATTAACAGACTTCAGTATTTGATCTCGGACACGTCCCAATACAACCTCAACAACCTGGGCACGTAGTGTTCGCCACATTTTTGTTCTTTGAATGATATCCATGCATTACTTTAGGGGGAAAATGGCATTAGTCACTGTCACAGCGCAACAGGAATGAGAAGTGAGAGGAATAAAAACATAACACAACATAAAATAAGAAAAATTACAATAAAGAATAGAATAGAAAAAAAACAACAAAGTAAAATAACAAGAATAATAAAATAAAAAGTTAATAACAAAATAACATAAAATAAAATAATTACCAAAAATACAATAAAAACTGAACAAAGTTAAAATATAAAATAGAATGAGATTTAAAAAATACAATTTTAATAAAATAACAAAATAGAATAGAATAAAAAATAAATAACATTCAAAAAAATTTTTTATAACAAATATAATACATTTTGTACAAAATAATTAATAAAAATAAAATAAAAAGAACAATTTAAATCAAAATAATCAAATAAAAATATAAAAAACAGTAACAAAATAAAAAAAGATAACCAATAAAAAAGTAACAAAAATACAACAAAATTAAAATATAAAATAGAACCAGATTAAAATAAATAAATAACAACAACAAAAAATAGAATAGAATAAAAAAGAAATAACATTAAAATAAAAAAAAAAGTAAATAACAAAACAATTAACAAAAATAAAATAAAAATAAAGAACAAAATTAAAACATAATAAAATAGAATAAAATAAAAAGAAAAGAAATAACAATAAAATAGAATAGAAGAATATAATAAAATAGAATAAAAAACGACATTAAAATAATTTAATAAAAAATAAATAAATAATAAAATAAATAAGATAATTAAAATAAGCAAATAACAAAATAAAATAATTAACAAAAAATAAAATAAAAATAAACAAACAAAATAAAAAAAATCATAAATAAAATAAAATAAGAAAATAAAAATTCAGCATTAAATTCCTTGGCACTTTCTAGTTTGTCAACTTTGGGCTCAAGGCAGGCTTGTAATGTTTAGTAAAACTGTAAAAGTACTAACATTTTTCCACACTTAAATACATTATTTGTATTAAGTAACAAATGTTCTTGAAAATCACCGTTTGATTGTCTGATCCACTGGTTGGTGTAAAATACAACCGGCGAACAGAAATGGTCAGTCTGATTAAAATAGCTTGCATTCATTTTGCTCTAAATCTCCATGCTTTAGCAGCGCTCAGAAGTGTGTTAACTAGATCTTCCTGACAGCAATAATGAGTCTATCGTGACCCCATTCATCGCCATTATTAACAGGTCAATACTGGACTCAATATCCCATTATAAACGCAATTCTAATGCGGCGTCGATATGCTGGCAGGCCTGCACCATTTGTATCTAGTCACATTACAGCCCTTTCTGTTCTGCCAGAAACAACATTCATCTCCGCTGTCCTCTTTTCATCTGTGTTTGGAGAGAAACTCTAATGTGTGTCCTCCATATTCAAGCAGCAAATACCAAAACATTAGCTAATCAGCAGTAGGGGGCATAACTATTCATTACAGCGCGCAAAGACACTAGCCAATCAGCAGTAGGGGGCATAACTATTCATTACAGCGCGCAAAGACACTAGCCAATCAGCAGTAGGGGGCGTATCCGTTCATAACGGCACGCCAAAACACTAGCCAATCAGCAGTAGGGGACGTATCCGTTCATAACGGCACGCCAAAACACTAGCCAATCAGCAGTAGGGGACGTATCCGTTCATAACGGCACACCAAAACATTAGCTAATCAGCAGTAGGGGGCGTATCCGTTCATAACGGCACGCCAAAACACTAGCCAATCAGCAGTAGGGGACGTATCCGTTCATAACGGCACACCAAAACACTAGCCAATCAGCAGTAGGGGACGTATCCGTTCATTACGGCACACCAAAACACTAGCCAATCAGCAGTAGGGGACGTATCCGTTCATTACGGCACACCAAAACACAAGCCAATCAGCAGTAGGGGGCGTATCCGTTCATAACGGCACACCAAAACACTAGCCAATCAGCAGTAGGGGGCGTATCCGTTCATTACGGCGCGCAAAGACACTAGCTAATCAGCAGTAGGGGGCGTATCCGTTCATAGCGGCGCGCCAAAACATTAGCTAATCAGCAGTAGGGGGCGTATCCGTTCATAACGGCACGCCAAAACATTAGCCAATCAGCAGTAGGGGGCGTATCCGTTCATAGCGGCGCGCCAAAACATTAGCTAATCAGCAGTAGGGGGCGTATCCGTTCATAGCGGCGCGCCAAAACATTAGCTAATCAGCAGTAGGGGGCGTATCCGTTCATAACGGCACGCCAAAACATTAGCTAATCAGCAGTAGGGGGCGTATCCGTTCATAACGGCACGCCAAAACATTAGCCAATCAGCAGTAGGGGGCGTATCCGTTCATAACGGCACGCCAAAACATTAGCTAATCAGCAGTAGGGGGCGTATCCGTTCATAACGGCACGCCAAAACATTAGCTAATCAGCAGTAGGGGGCGTATCCGTTCATAACGGCACGCCAAAACATTAGCTAATCAGCAGTAGGGGGCGTATCCGTTCATAACGGCACGCCAAAACATTAGCTAATCAGCAGTAGGGGGCGTATCCGTTCATAGCGGCGCGCCAAAACATTAGCTAATCAGCAGTAGGGGGCGTATCCGTTCATAACGGCACGCCAAAACATTAGCTAATCAGCAGTAGGGGGCGTATCCGTTTATTACGGAGCTCCAAAACATTAGCCAATCAGCAGTAGGGGGCGTATCCGTTTATTACGGAGCTCCAAAACATTAGCCAATCAGCAGTAGGGGGCGTATCCGTTTATGACGGAGCTCCAAAACATTAGCCAATCAGCAGTAGGGGGCGTATCCGTTTATTACGGAGCTCCAAAACATTAGCCAATCAGCAGTAGGGGGCGTATCCGTTCATGACGGCGCGCCAAAACATTAGCCAATCAGCAGTAGGGGGCGTATCCGTTCATGACGGCGCGCCAAAACATTAGCCAATCAGCAGTAGGGGGCGTATCCGTTCATGACGGCGCGCCAAAACATTAGCCAATCAGCAGTAGGGGGCGTATCCGTTCATGACGACGCGCCAAAACATTAGCCAATCAGCAGTAGGGTTTCAAATCAAAATCAAAATCAAATCACTTTATTTGTCACTCTACATATGCACAAGTGCAACAGTAGGTGAAATTCTTAGGTGCAGTTCCGAGCAACATGGTAGTCATGACATGACATGTACAACATTTAAAGCAGCATCAGATTACACTGATGCGCCCACAATTACTCACAGCACAGTAAACTCTACAATAAACAATAAATAATTTACACATTTACATTTACATTTACACAATGTGAGTGTAGTTCTCACAGCTTTAAACAATATACACATACTTACAATATACATATACTTTAAACAATATACACTAAACATACACTAAACAATATACATTACGCTATAATAGTAATAATAATATACAATGTACAGTATAAAATATTATTCACAGATTGAAAAATTGAAATCCAAAGTGCAATAGATGCTGTATGATAAATAAATGTGTATATAATGTGTGTTTATCTACAGTGGGTTGTGCTGAGTGATATTCTGTCCAGTGTGTGTTATGATCCTGATGGGTCAAGAGTTAAGGAGTCTGATTGTTTGTGGGAAGAAGCTGTTCTGGAGTCGGCTGGTGCGTGTTCTGATGCTGCGGTACCGTCTGCCTGATGGCAGCAGTGAGAGCAGCCCATGGCTCGGGTGGCTAGAGTCTCTGATGATCCTCTGAGCTCTCTTCACACACCGCCTGACATAAATGTCCTGGAGGGAGGGAAGCTCACCTCCGATGATGCAGCTGGCCGTGCGCACTACCCTTTGCAGGGCTTTGCGGCTGCGGGCGGTACTGTTGCCGTACCAGGTGGTGATGCAGCCAGTCAGCAGGCTCTCTATGGTGCAGGTGTAGAACCGTGTGAGGATGTGGCGGCTCATTCCAAACCTCCTCAGCCGTCGCAGGAAGAAAAGGCGCTGATGAGCCTTCTTCACAACGGCCTCGGTGTGGACGGACCATGAGAGTTCCTCTGTGATGTGGACACCGAGGAACTTGAAGCTGCTGACTCTCTCCACCGGTGCTCCATCGATGGTGATGGGGCGGTGTTCTCTCTCATTCCTCCTGAAGTCGACCACCAGCTCCTTGGTCTTGCTGACGTTGAGGGAGAGGTTGTGCTCCTGACACCATCGTGTCAGAGTGTGCACCTCCTCTCTGTAGGCCGTTTCATCATTGTCAGTGATGAGACCTACCACCGTCGTATCGTCAGCAAACTTGATGATGGTGTTGGAGCTGTGGGTTGCCACACAGTCATGTGTGTACAAAGAGTACAGGAGTGGGCTGAGAACACAGCCCTGAGGGGCTCCAGTGTTGAGAGTCAGTGGTGAGGAGATGTTACTGCCCATTCTGACCACCTGGCGTCTGTTTGACAGGAAGTCCAGGATCCAGCTGCATAACAAGCTGTTTAAGCCGAGAGCCCGGAGTTTAATGTCAAGTATGGAGGGCACATACTTGACATTTCACAGAACCAAGAAATGTTGTTGTTGAATTACAGCCGATTCTTCCATACCTGCGCGAGCTGTTAGTAGAGTTTGCCTGTGTTGCATCATTGCATCATTATTTTGGGGGCGGAGCAATGAAGAGGGGGGTGTGATTGTTTTGGTGTCGAATTCAATCAACAGTGTTTCTCAAAATTCGAGTACAGCACCTTTTAATAAATAAAATTTCATGATTTTAAATTTAATCTAAACTTTTATGTGCTCTCATTGAAATGTTCATGGCGATTAATTGGTAATTAATTTGCACAAACCCATAGGCTACCCGTCACATTAACAATCAAAGGAGAGGCCTGAGCAGAATATTTACATGTTTATGCTCATGAATATTTAATGATGTAATGTGTGTGTGTGTGTGTCACATTTCAGAGGCGCTGTGATGGATGCATGTGTCCGGACGCGTTGAGCATCAGGTGTTGGGCCGCAGGGCGTCATTATGACCCGCATCTGATGACATGTTTTACAACAGACAGTGAGAGACTCATCAGAAGGCAAGTTTATCACAGTCCTTGTCATTTTACATTACACACTGACATATTTTTCATTTAAAGGACCTTTCACACAAAAATGGAAAATTCATTCCATCTGCTGGTTACCCAGCATGCTTTGTACCAAATCAGAGTGAGTTTGATCTGATTTCTGACTTGGAATATAGTGTAAGCATGCTATTTTTGTGGTATTTAGTAATATGTATATATTTATATTTCAAATTAGCTTTCATTTTTATATTTTTAGTTTAATTTTAGTTTTAGTAATGTAGTTATGTGCTGTTGTCATTATTTATTAAATTTTTACATATTCATTGAAGCTCATTTCCACCGCATAAGAAAAAAATCATGCCTAGGTAAACAACATTATGTCATAATTATGAGATAAAAAGTCAAAATGATGGGATAGAAATTCATAATTATGACAGTTATAACAAAAAACTAAATTATGACAAATAATTATGGCTTAGTGTGTCAATTTCATGACATTTTATCTTATAATTTTTGACTTTTTAATCTCATAACTATGACTTAATATGTCATTATTTTTATTTTTTAATCTCATAATGTAACATTTTGAATCTGAAAAGTGATTTTGACTTTTTACCTCGTCACTTTGACTTTTTATTTCATAATTTCGGCTTTTTATGTCATAAATTTGGCTTTATGTCAGTTGTAGTTTTAGCAATTTTAGTAAGTTAAAAGGTAAACTAAAGAGAATCAAAACTGATCAATAATCAAACAAACAAACCAGACAAAGAAAACATGGCCTCTCCAAATGCCACACATGGGGAAACTTATATACACAAATGACTAGTCCATTACGCACACCGGGAACGACAAACATCAATTAACACAGTTAGAATGAATAACGCAATTCGTTCACAGCTTTTTTTAGAAATAGGTCATACACAAATTAGTTGTATACACAACAATTATAATAAACAGAATGGGGGGGGGGTTTAAATCAGATTTTTTGTGAAAAAAATCGGGGGGGGGGGGGGGGGGGGCATGGAACAATTTATTTATTGTTATTTTATCATGAGATTTTGCCTCACCTCCGACCGTTGCTGTG
This sequence comes from Gobio gobio, assembly GCF_949357685.1. Classification (NCBI taxonomy): domain Eukaryota; kingdom Metazoa; phylum Chordata; class Actinopteri; order Cypriniformes; family Gobionidae; genus Gobio; species Gobio gobio. The sequence goes on along the minus strand of NC_137117.1, from coordinate 977,938 downwards.
CCCATAGATATACATAATAAAGGCTAGATGTCTTACGGTGGAGTCTCTAACGTCATCACCGGCGGCCATCTTGTCACAGGCCAGCTTTCTGGCGGGCTCTGATGTAAGGCGAGTGATCTGCACACAAATACTCTCATCTCGCTGAAATCTTGACGGATTTACAAATGGTTTGGTTCCTTACAAACGTTATTAACGTGGCTATAATTCTGGATGTTTGAACAAATTATGAATAATTATTCATAAGTATGCAGCGTCATAACTACATCTCTGACGTTTATAACAAACCAAACAAGTTTGAAAATCGGTAGAAAATTTAGCAAGTTATGGTTGTTTGTTACGAGTGAGCGAGCCGACTGTGACAAAATGGCCGCCAGGTGCGGACGTCGACCTCCATTGGCCAGCAGCGGACGAGACATCTAGCCTTTATTATGTATATCTGGCTGTACCCCTTCTAGCCACAACTCTTCTCTGTTTTTAGTGTATTTCTGTGGCAGAATTGCTGGTCTGGCATGTGTACTACTACATCGTTTTAAGTCGGGTTCAGTGGTTTCGTGTGTACGCAGATATTTCTTGGAATAACAAGATTGTATAGGGAAAGCTCTGGCTACGTGTGGATGTGGCTTATGTGTATTTCTCAACCACATAACGTGACAGTAAAGATGTAATCAAAACAATATGCCATGTTTTGATCGCTACTTGTATCCCAGTGATCATCTGAATGACTGTAAGACAGAAATAATGAGACTGTGTGGTTGAAATAGCCTAAACATGATAACCAGTCCCTCCAGAAAAACGCGATTATGCGATCGCGTGATTTAACGCATAATCAGCCAAAGTCCGCATATTCATGCGGGGGCCGCATTTTTTCAAATACGCCGCACTTTCGCCGCATAAATTGCCTATTTCCGCGTGCAAAATATGCGGGGCTATCATGATTTCATAATCCCCGCATTTTCGTTGCAAAAAAAGTCATATATATTAGCAGAAAGTTGAAAATTTTTCGTTTACTTCACACAAGAGCCGCCATTTCCGGCTATTGCCATGGGAACGTTTTGAAGTGACGTGATTACCCGACGCGAACGTCATCGAAAAGCTTCAAACCCCGTGGAGAAACCATAGATACCGGTGAAACCATGATGAAGCACAAACTCCCATTGGCCAACAAAAATAACAGCAAAAGAGCAAAGCAGTTTCCCTGTGTGCTGACTGATTTCAAAACACAGCATCATGAAGCTTTGAAGCGTTGTGAATCAATGAGTCGATTCAGCGGTTTGAAGCGTTATGAATCAATGAGTTGATTCAGCGGTTTGAAGCGTTATGAATCAATGAGTCGATTCAGCGGTTTGAAGCGTTATGAATCAATGAGTTGATTCAGCGGTTTGAAGCGTTATGAATCAATGAGTTGATTCAGCGGTTTGAAGCGTTATGAATCAATGAGTCGATTCAGCGGTTTGAAGCGTTATGAATCAATGAGTCGATTCAGCGGTTTGAAGCGTTATGAATCAATGAGTCGATTCAGCGGTTTGAAGCGTTATGAATCAGTGAGTTGATTCAGCGGGTTGGATCGCCAAAGTCACGTATTTCAGCAGTTTGACACGCGATCCGAATCATGAATCGACTCGATGATTCATAGCATCATGATGCTGTGTTTTGAAATCAGTCATCACTATATAAGTCGTTATTTAGTTTTTTTTGCACACAATAACTATTATCGTCGCTTCATAAAGTTATTGTAGAACCACTGTAGTGAGATGGACTTTGTAACGACGTCTTTAGTAGGCTACCTTTTATGGGTCTTGAGAGTGTACATTGTGCCAATGGAGGCCTTTCTGAGCCATCGGAATTCAACTAAAATATCTTAATTTGTGTCCAACAACATAAAGGGAAGTCATTAATGACAGAATTTTCATTTTTGGGTGAACTAACCCTTTAAGAGATTGCACTTTGTGCTTTGGAAGCACTCAAATTTCTGTTTTGTATAGCGACATCTGTAAAACAGGAAGTTATTTATTAATTTTTTCAGAAGTTGTAGCATATTCCTTTTGTAAAGCTACAGAACTTGATTGACTAAATGTTTTGTAAATTTGAGCCATTATTAAGGTCTTCAATAAAACAAGATGAGAACTTAAATATTCCAGCACTTTCTGTGATGTAGTGCTTTTTTTCTCTTTCTCATCAAACCGCAGTTTTTGCAAGTTCCCGCAATTTTATCGCATAAAATTGCATAAATATCCCGCATTTTTCAACGCATTTTTTAAAGAAAACGTGCCGCATAATCAAGGATTTTTGCCCGCAACAATCACAAAAAAAGCCGCATTTTTCTGGAAGGACTGAATAACGGCTCTGGGATTAATCGTGGCGCTCTAAGCAGATGTCAGGTTCTAGTTTTACTACCCTTGTCGTTTGGTCAGCTTGCGCGTACAGACACTTTTTCTCGTCTACAGGCACCTTGAGGTCCAAAGCCATTTTCTTGACACTATCTTTAAGCACACAGAGGGCAAATGTCTGCGTTATCTCCATGTCATTCCCGGAGCATTTTGACCTCACGGTTTAAAGCGGACCTTCTGGCGCTCAGCACCGGGTCTATCAGCTCTCCCGCAGGCCGCCGCAGGAAATGGGTGTTTTATGAGAACGATACATCACCGGCCGGCAACAGCGGCGACTGACACCTGCGATTTTTCTTCTGGCTTAAAGGAATGAAAGGAAATAAATGGACAGGAACAGGCCCGTGTGTTTGTGGGAAAGGTTGAACGGTCATCCAAGCTGACAGAAGAGCTGAAGAGGAACAACAGCCCTGACAGCATATTTCAATGTGTGTTTAATTAAATCAATACCGCAGTCGAGTCTCCGTCAGATTTACCTCCTGGAGGTGCGACCGGGAGAGCTCGTACAAGGAGAGAAGGAGAAAACAATGTCACGAGCGCCCTGAACAACACGCTCGAGCCCTGAGGGACGCACGGGTTTCATCGAACATACTCATGTGTGCAACTGTGCATGATTAAAGTGATCAAGACAGAGGCTTTGAGTGACAGATTCATGAGCAAAACCAGATATTCTGATAGAAATCTAGGGTAATTGAGCCCATTTCATAATATTGAGTAGCATGTCATTATTTTGACTTTAAGATCCCTCACATAAGACAAAAAGAAATCATGCTTTGGGAAATGATAATTATGAAAAAGTCACTATTATGACATACTAAGTCATAATGTGATAAAAAGTCAAAAGGATGAGGAGTCAATTGACATACATTGAAATTATGGCTTATTAGTATATCATAATTTTTATTTTGTAATGTAATTAAGACTTGTCATTCTGTAATTTAAACTTTTTAGCTAATAATTTCAGTGTTTGAATGTTAATTATGTCTTATGTCATAATTTTGACTTTATCTATGTCTGAAATTTGACAATTTTCAATCTCATAATTTCGATTTGTGTCAAATTTCATTTTTTAAAAATCAAAATTTTTACTTTTATAAGTATTTTTTTTAAATTATACTTTTATCTTGACTTTCTCTTTTATCTTACTTGATTTTTTTCAATGTTATTAACTTTTAGCTGATAATTCTGATTTTTTACTCTTAATTATGACAGTATGTCATAATTTTGACTTTAATATCTATAATAACTATAACTATAATATACTATAGTAAAAAAGCATGCTTTGGTAAATAATTATCAGTTAAAAAATTTAAATTATGAGAAAGTAAATTGGGAAAAATTTAAATTGACATTGCCATAAAAATATAATCATTTTGGTATAACTTTTTTATATCAATTTTGACTTTTTTTCCACATAATTTTGATTTTTACCTCATCTTGTCAACTTTTTATCAATTACATTTGAATGTAATTTGTCATCATTTAAACCTTTTAGCTAATAATTTAAACTTTTATCTCTTAATTAGGACTTAATATTTAACATTTTGACTTTTTATGTCATAATTACATTTAGTATGTCATAATTTTGACTTTCTCCTCATAATTTTGACTTTTTATTATCATTTACCAAAACATGTTTTTTTTTTAATATGGGGGAAATTAGCTTTCATAGACATCCACTGGAAAGGAATGGGATTTCAGAGGCGAAGAAAGATATTTTGAAGAAAGATTACATGAATTGTTCTCCTTGAAATAATATGCATTGATGAATAATTTACATTTAGACCAGAAAAAATGTATTAAAGTAAAGTCCATTTTGATTTCATGTTGACTTCTAGTATGATGGTGCAAAATTAAAACAACTGTTTACAGAAAAAGAAAAATATGGTTTATTGGTAATCTACGAAGACTGAATGACCTGAATGAGTTTTTGTGACTCTAAAGGTGGAAGCAGCTTTTCTTGTGAGGGGAAAGTAAATGAAATTGCATCAAGTTTTCCCGCTTACATGAGCTGCTACCTTGGATGAGAAACACATTTATAGTAGAGCCAGAACTCCTTGTCTTTAATTTCACGCTGGATGCGTCTCCATGAGGGAAAAAAAGGCTTAATTTTTCTAAACCGCTGGAAATGAAAGGCCGTGTTTCAAAAAGAGAGAGAATAAATATCAAAGTTTATGTTAAAATGCCAATTTGTTGCTTGGGTCGTTCTCAGGAAAGGCTGCCATTTGTGGCCCATTTGTCCAATTATATCTCACTGCAGATATAATGAACAGGACACTGAATTGTCACTGATTTATGAATTATGTGGTGGGCTGGAAAGATATTTGCTTGTTAAGGCTGTTAGACGTTTTTGCTCTGATCTTAAACCCCAAAACACTTGATTTTTTTTCAATGTGTGAGTTATTAAAACACGTTTGTTCATTAAATAATGATAGTATAGATAGATATTTCAGTCAAAAGTTGATTTTGACCATCTGTGGTGGTATAATTCACAAACCATTGTTATTAGCGACACCACTGGCCGTTAAGTGAACTGCAGCCAGTGACTTATTGCTCGTGCTCGTATTTGTGCACACGCGACGCGACGTACAATAGATTGAACGTAATTCATACCCACGTCGAAGTTATTTTTCATTATTAACTTAGATGTAAATAGAAGCTGGAAATCCCTTTACAGCGAAACTGTTAGCGATATCCCGCTATTTTTTTTTTTCAAGTTTTGTCAAGCTGGCAATACAAAAGCAATGAATACATGAAAATTCTTACATTATTCTTACATTAGCTACATTTTTAATGGTTTTAGGCTTCGCATCAATTCCTCTACACTGTAAAACCAAACAACACAAATCACATGATCAATTAGTCATGATAACATGTTTTACTTTACTTCAATTCATCAAAATGAGTTAAGCCATTTTCATTTTTACACTGCCAAAAAATGCTTTTCTTAGTGTTTTTGACTTCCCAGCAGGCACTGGACGTCAGATTGATGTTGGTCCCCATCGTCGGACAGATGTTGCATTTTGGTTGAAAATGAAAATCGGGTTGACCTCAGAACCCAACGTCATATTGACGTCAACCTCCAACGTCTGTCCAACATTGGGTTCTGACGTCAACCCGATTTTCATTTTCAACCAAAATGCAACGTCTGTCCAACGTTGGAGATTGACATCAATTTGATGTTGGCTTGAGACGTTGGTTCAACGTTGTATTTTGGTTAGTTAACAACACAACCTAAAGTCAACAAAAGATCAACGTCTAATGATGTTATAATTTGACGTTGTGTGGACGTTACCATTATGACGTCAAGGAGACGTTGGGTTTTGGTCACTTTACCTCACGACTAAATGTCGGTATCTGACGTCAATATGACGTTGGCTCCACGTTGGATTTTGGTTAGTTTGTACCACAACCTAAAACCAACAAAAGATCAACGTCTAATAATGTTATAATTTGACGTTGTGTTGACGTTACCATTATGACGTTAAGGAGACGTTGGGTTTTGGTCACCATACCTCACGACTAAATGTCGGTATCTGACATCAATATGACGTTGGCTCAACGTTGGATTTTGGTTAGTTTGTACCACAACCTAAAACCAACAAAAGATCAACGTCTAATAATGTTATAATTTGACGTTGTGTGGACGTTCCCATTATGACGTTAAGGAGACGTTGGGTTTTGGTCACTTTACCTCACGACTAAATGTCGGTATCTGACGTTGGCTCAACGTTGGATTTTGGTTAGTTTTTACCACAACCTAAAACCAACAAAAGATCAACGTCTAATAATGTTATAATTTGACGTTGTGTGGACGTTACCATTATGACGTTAAGGAGACGTTGGGTTTTGGTCACTTTACCTCACGACTAAATGTCGGTATCTGACGTCAATATGACGTTGGCTCAACGTTGGATTTTGGTTAGTTTGTACCACAACCTAAAACCAACAAAAGATCAACGTCTAATAATGTTATAATTTGACGTTGTGTTGACGTTACCATTATGACGTTAAGGAGACGTTGGGTTTTGGTCACTTTACCTCACGACTAAATGTCAGTATTTGGACGTCAATTTGATGTTGGCTTGAGACGTTGGTTCAACGTTGTATTTTGGTTAGTTAACAACACAACCTAAAGTCAACAAAAGATCAACGTCTAATGATGTTAGAATTTGACGTTGTGTGGACGTTACCATTATGACGTCAAGGAATCATTGGGTTTTGGTTTCGGTAATTACGATGTTGGCTTGAGACGTTGGCTCAACGTTGGATTTTGGTTACTTTACAACACAAGCTAAAGACAATTAAATATCAACGTCAGCTGACGTCGGTTTTGGACGTCAAGTTAACGTTGGCATTAGACGTTGAGCTGACACTGAATCTGACGTCGCAACCAAAATGTAACGTCTTATGACGTTGTGTGCCTGCTGGGTTGTTTCCAGTCCAATTATCTAAAAATTCTTTAATCAAGATAATTTTACTAGATAAGTAAAATTCCATAATATATATTTTTTTGTTTTCTGGAAAATCAAATCAAAATTAAGCAATTAAAACAAGCAAAATTATCTGCCAATATAATACAAGATTTCAATCAGAATCAAGATTATTTTACAAGATTACCCCATTGGCAGATAATTGTGCTTGTTTTAAGTAAAAAATAAATAAATATCATATGTAATTTTACTTATCTAGTAAAGATGTCTGTCCAACATTGGAGGTTGACGTCAATATGACTTTGGCTTGAGACGTTGGCTCAACGTTGTATTTTGGTTAGTTAACAACACAACCAAAAGTCAACAAAAGATCAGCGTCTAATGATGTTATAATTTGACGTTGTGTGGACGTTCCCATTATGACGTTAAGGAGACGTTGGGTTTTGGTCACTTTACCTCACGACTAAATGTCGGTATCTGACGTCAATATGACGTTGGCTCAACGTTGGATTTTGGTTAGTTTTTACCACAACCTAAAACCAACAAAAGATCAACGTCTAATAATGTTATAATTTGACGTTGTGTGGACGTTACCATTATGACGTTAAGGAGACGTTGGGTTTTGGTCACTTTACCTCACGACTAAATGTCGGTATCTGACGTCAATTTGATGTTGGCTTGAGACGTTGGTTCAACGTTGTATTTTGGTTAGTTAACAACACAACCTAAAGTCAACAAAAGATCAACGTCTAATGATGTTAGAATTTGACGTTGTGTGGACGTTACCATTATGACGTCAAGGAATCATTGGGTTTTGGTTTCGGTAATTACGATGTTGGCTTGAGACGTTGGCTCAACGTTGGATTTTGGTTACTTTACAACACAAGCTAAAGACAATTAAATATCAACGTCAGCTGACGTCGGTTTTGGACGTCAAGTTAACGTTGGCATTAGACGTTGAGCTGACACTGAATCTGACGTCGCAACCAAAATGTAACGTCTTATGACGTTGTGTGCCTGCTGGGTTGTTTCCAGTCCAATTATCTAAAAATTCTTTAATCAAGATAATTTTACTAGATAAGTAAAATTCCATAATATATATTTTTTTGTTTTCTGGAAAATCAAATCAAAATTAAGCAATTAAAACAAGCAAAATTATCTGCCAATATAATACAAGATTTCAATCAGAATCAAGATTATTTTACAAGATTACCCCATTGGCAGATAATTGTGCTTGTTTTAAGTAAAAAATAAATAAATATCATATGTAATTTTACTTATCTAGTAAAGATGTCTGTCCAACATTGGAGGTTGACGTCAATATGACTTTGGCTTGAGACGTTGGCTCAACGTTGTATTTTGGTTAGTTAACAACACAACCAAAAGTCAACAAAAGATCAGCGTCTAATGATGTTATAATTTGACGTTGTGTGGACGTTCCCATTATGACGTTAAGGAGACGTTGGGTTTTGGTCACTTTACCTCACGACTAAATGTCGGTATCTGACGTCAATATGACGTTGGCTCAACGTTGGATTTTGGTTAGTTTTTACCACAACCTAAAACCAACAAAAGATCAACGTCTAATAATGTTATAATTTGACGTTGTGTGGACGTTACCATTATGACGTTAAGGAGACGTTGGGTTTTGGTCACTTTACCTCACGACTAAATGTCGGTATCTGACGTCAATATGACGTTGGCTCAACGTTGGATTTTGGTTAGTTTGTACCACAACCTAAAACCAACAAAAGATCAACGTCTAATAATGTTATAATTTGACGTTGTGTTGACGTTCCCATTATGACGTTAAGGAGACGTTGGGTTTTGGTCACCATACCTCACGACTAAATGTCGGTATCTGACGTCAATATGACGTTGGCTCAACGTTGGATTTTGGTTAGTTTGTACCACAACCTAAAACCAACAAAAGATCAACGTCTAATAATGTTATAATTTGACGTTGTGTTGACGTTACCATTATGACGTTAAGGAGACGTTGGGTTTTGGTCACTTTACCTCACGACTAAATGTCAGTATTTGGACGTCAATTTGATGTTGGCTTGAGACGTTGGTTCAACGTTGTATTTTGGTTAGTTAACAACACAACCTAAAGTCAACAAAAGATCAACGTCTAATGATGTTAGAATTTGACGTTGTGTGGACGTTACCATTATGACGTCAAGGAATCATTGGGTTTTGGTTTCGGTAATTACGATGTTGGCTTGAGACGTTGGCTCAACGTTGGATTTTGGTTACTTTACAACCAGTGATGGGAATAACGGCGTTACAGATAAACGGCGTTACTAACGTAATTATTTTTTTCAGTAACGAGTAATCAAACGAATTACTGTTTCTCCCGTTACAACGCCGTTAGCGTTACTGAGGAAAAAAATAAGGCGTTAGTCGCGTTACTATAATTGAGCTCAGCTCACTGAAGCGCTTTTCATCCGAACAGGCTCTCTGTCAGTCGGACCTGCAACGTGTGTGTGTGTGTGTGTGTGTGTGTGTGTGAGTGCGTGTGCGCGCGCACCAGCCATGCGTGTTGGGGGTGGGTGCGGTGGTACTCATAACTGATGATGATTGGTAGGTGGGAGACAAGGTTGAAGTTGATAGGTTGAGTTCACACATATTTTTTTCACGGTCTATGGTTCACACACACACACACCAATGACGCACATGCATATGCACATTCAGCGATGGTCCAACGACTTCAAAGGTAGCTTTCGCAAACTGGAAGTATAAGCGCTACTTTTCCCTCGTTGAGGTGAAAGGTAAGAATATTTATTTAACGTTCAACTTATGCCCAGGAAGAAAGAGTTTCTCCACGCCGGTGGCAAGTGATTCTGAAGCGCCTCACATATGCCACAAAATTAGTGGCTAAAAACCCAGGTGATAACGTGAGCTACACTACCAAAGGAAAGTATAGTACTGATAATATTTACACAATATTTACACTATAGTAGGCCTACTGATAATATTTACACAATATTTACACTATAGTAGGCCTACTGATAATATTTACACAATAATGCATTGAATTTGATAGGTGTCTCTCACATTGTTCCACAGCAACATTACAATAGTGTACATTAATGTACAATGTTTTCTAATAATAATTTATTCTATTTAGTGTCCAATTCATTCATTTAACATATTAAATATTGGGGACATCCAAGTTATTTGACATATTTGAACATTTGGGGGGAAAAAAAGTAACGCAGTAATTACTTTCCCTGGTAATTAGTTACTTTTATAATGATGTAACTCAGTTACTAACTCAGTTACTATTTGTAAGAAGTAACTAGTAACTATAACTAATTACTTTTTTAAAGTAACGTGCCCAACACTGTTTACAACACAAGCTAAAGACAATTAAATATCAACGTCAGCTGACGTCGGTTTTGGACGTCAAGTTAACGTTGGCATTAGACGTTGAGCTGACACTGAATCTGACGTTGCAACCAAAATGTAACGTCTTATGACGTTGTGTGCCTGCTGGGTTGTTTCCAGTCCAATTATCTAAAAATTCTTTAATCAAGATAATTTTACTAGATAAGTAAAATTCCATAATATATATTTTTTGGTTTTCTGGAAAATCAAATCAAAATTAAGCAATTAAAACAAGCAAAATTATCTGCCAATATAATACAAGATTTCAATCAGAATCAAGATTATTTGACAAGATTACCCCATTGGCAGATAATTGTGCTTGTTTTAATTAAAAAATAAATAAATATCATATGTAATTTTACTTATCTAGTAAAGATGTCTGTCCAACATTGGAGGTTGACGTCAATATGACTTTGGCTTGAGACGTTGGCTCAACGTTGTATTTTGGTTAGTTAACAACACAACCTAAAGTCAACAAAAGATCAGCGTCTAATGATGTTATAATTTGACGTTGTGTTGACGTTACCATTATGACGTTAAGGAGACGTTGGGTTTTGGTCACCATACCTCACGACTAAATGTCAGTATCTGACGTTGGCTCAACGTTGGATTTTGGTTAGTTTTTACCACAACCTAAAGTCAACAAAAGATCAACGTCAAAAAAATTTAGAATTTGACGTTGTGTGGACGTTACCATTATGACGTTAAGGAGACGTTGGGTTTTGGTCACTTTACCTCACGACTAAATGTCAGTATTTGATGTCAATATGACTTTGGCTCGAGAGGTTGGCTCAACGTTGGATTTTGGTTACTTTACAACACAACCTAAAAACAACAAAATATCAAGTCAGCTGACGTCAGTTTTGGACGTCAAGTTAACATTGGCATTAGACGTTGAGCTGACATTGAATTTTGGTCACCTGACGTCACAGCCAAAATGCAACGTCTTATGACGTTGTGTGTTTGTTTGGGACAGAAACAAGAATTTAATCAGAATCAAGATTATTTTACAAGATTACCCAATTTGGCAGATAATTTTGCTTGTTTTAAGTAAAAACTAAATAAATATCTTGTGTAATTTTACTTATCCAGTAAAATCATCTTGATTTAAGACATTTTTAGATATTTGGACTGGAAACTAGTCAAAGTAAGAAAAGCATTTTTTGCAGTGTAAGTTATGAGATGAAACTATTTTAAGTCAGTTTAATGTCATTTAAGTTGAAAAGACTTACACAGCCAAGTTGATTGTACTTAAAAATATAAGGTAGCAAGTGTTTTCTGGTTCATAGCTATTATACAGAGGATTTTACGGCATTGTGGTTTTCTCGTCTCTTTTGTCAGGTCACTCTTGACACTACCTTTCCGTTGACGTGTTCAAATGACTGCCTTTCCCCTCTGCATTTGAGCTTCTTGTAGCTTTGATAGAAGGCCGTGATTCCGCTGCTAACCCGAGCATCACTCACGGATGGAGAGAGACTGCGGCTGAAATCTCTCCTGCGGCTCTGATTGATGGAGGAGTTGAATAGACGAGTTGGCAGCAAAGTTGAGTATCGTTCATTGTAATGCGTTCGCTCTGAATAAATGCCCTGAATACGAGCGCGACTTTGCTGCATTTTACACTTCATCAGGTTTTTCCCGGCACAAATCAAAGGAGTGAAATAAAAGACAAACGCATGTGTGCACTTACTGTAGCTACTCAAGGTTTCTTTCACCAGAAACGTAGTTTTTATGTCCATGATCCCCCCTCTATCTGACCTTTTGCTATTAAATATTGTTTTTGCACACAAAATTGTTCAGTTAGTTATGTTTTTTTCCACACTGTAAAAATCATTGTTGGTTTGACTTAAAAATGTAAGTAACCTCATTGACTTAAAGGCACAATATGTAATTTTTCGCCACCAGAGGTCGCTTATTCCAAACAAAGGTTTTTCTTGATGACGCCCGGATTTTGCTGAGCTTTTTGCTGCGAGCGCTTCCGCTTCTTCCGCTCATGTGTGTGTGTGGGGGAACGCAGCGCTGTTTTATTATATCACACACATCTGAGTGTGTTGAACGTTATGTTGTAATGCTACTGTTGTGAGCTATAGCGATATTAGTCATGGGTGTCCAAAGTCCGGCCCGATTTCAAACGGCCCGCAGCGTGTCTATTAAAATATATGTGGCCCGCCACGCATTATTTACAAAACGTGCAATTTCACCATGTCAACACAAGGTGGCAGTACTAGATTTTAGGCCAGGGAAACATTAACATGACGAAAGCAGAACAAAACAGCGCTACTTTTGCACAGCACAGTGCAACTCGCGAGCTCTGAGGCTGAACAAATGTTTACTTGCCGAGTGTCCCGATCACGCGACCACTAAATTATGTTTTATTAACGTAGTTCGGGAGGAACACGTCAAAATAAGCTACTCAAGTGTCACCAGCTGTCTACAATCAGTAATCAACATATCTACCCAATCAGCACGAAGGCAAGCCATATATAATCACAGTCAAACTCACCTAAGGATTCTCTGCATTCGGGCCACTGACCAAGCTCAGAGCGCTCTCCCGGACAGCACGCCAAATACATTTACCAACATAATCTATCCGACTTATTTGTAAGTGTGAACTTGTGAAACAACCCGTGAGAAGCGTTCGAGTTCGAGTCTCCGGCACAAGCTGCAAATCTCTCTGTGATTTGATTTAGTTTAAAGCCAGTTAAACAGCGCTGACTTAACAACACTAATGTGCAAATCAGGAGAAACTCTGAGCCGATTGAGTTTCAACCAACATTTCACCATCATTTATCATGGATTTACTGTGGTAACACTAACTGTAACCGTGGTAATATGTCAGAAATGTAGGTTAATATCTAATTTTATTTCATTTGTAATGTAGACATGTATTAAATCAGTAATAAAGGCCAAATTACAGACTATTTTTGTCATGAACTTGCAGTTTTGTGCATACCATAAAGCCATTCTATATTTTTTACTTTTTGCCATGTGTGCACTGCAAAAAATGCTCTTACTTAGTATTTTTGTCTTGTTTCTAGTCTAAATGTATCTAAAAATCCTTAAATCAAGATCACTAGATATTTTCCTTGTTTTCAGGAAAATAAATTAAATTGAAGTGAGTAAAACAAGCAAAATGATCTGCCAATGAGGTAAGAAAAATAATCTTGTTTCTTTTTGAAAACTTGTTTCAGTCCCAAACAGAAACAAGATTATTTTTCTTACCCCATTGGCAGATAAATAAAATCTGTCATGTTTCCAAGAAACAAAACATATATATATATATATACAAACTGTGTTGAGCTGGAGAACAGTGATGAGTTTCTGTCCATCAATGATCCAAACCATGGGCGTCGGAACCATTGTATGTAGGTGGGACAAGACCCACCCACTTTTTACGATCAATGATATTGGACCCACTCACTTTTATCGTCTCTAACATTCAGCACATGTCTGTTTACCTAACCCTAATCGATAAACACTTATTATTAAACCCATATTAGACGCTTTATTTCCACTTTTCTAATATTTTCTTAATTTGTATTGAAAATAAATGCCTTTCCGATTTGATATGTGATGGGAAAACGGAGAAGATTGATTTCGGCGAAAGCCGGACTCGAACCGCGGGTCGATTTGTGTCAAAACTAGATGCCGTGCGTCTTACCCCTACACTAGTGTCGCTCTCAATGAAATGGCAATTGATTTACGTAATTTTGTCTTTCCCACCTATACGTTTACCAAGTAAAGCGGTATATTTGTACTTAATGTAATTGGCATCTACTCCAGTAAAAAAATTCTGAGGACCCACCCACATTTTTTTTGCTTCCGACGCCCATGATCCAAACAGTTGCTCACCTGTCTAATAAAACACATCATATATTAAAGCGGCTTTGGTGTTTCCATGGTTTCTACAAAATAAAACCGGAGGGTAGCGCGGGTATGATGTCATTGATCGGCGACACACGATTCGTGTCCTGGTTAAAATCGCTTAATCTCCAGATTTAAACATTCTTGGATACATTTGGGATCATGCAAATACACAAGTCAACAAAATATATAACACTGTTCTAGTGGTTTTTGGATATTTTAATCCAAAAACCTTACATATTGTGCCTTTAAAAGTTAAAATTTCATTGAAACTATACAAATTTTAGTTAAAAAACAAACAAAGATTGATTTAGTCAACAGAAACTCAAAAAAATGATGTTGTCTGAACAACATTAAGTAGACATAAAAAGAAACTATGAAAATATTTTTTTATAATTTAGGACTGCTACTGATCTTACGCTTTTAAGTTGAATTAGGGGGTTTTCTTTTTTTACGGTGCATCATATGTTGATGTTCATGGTGTCATTTTTGCAGTTTAGGTTCAATAAATGTTCTAGTTTATGCATATACTCAAATAATATAAGTGTGATTGACCTAGTGAAATTAAGTTGGTCAAAAGTAATACATTAAGTTGAAAAAATACCATTAAAATAAAAAAAAAGTAATTTTTTAAAAGTTGTTTTAACTGTTTGCTTTTTACAGTGTGGTATGTTCTGAATGTTTTATGTAGAGTATATCCACATAGGGCAACTCTTTTATTTAGACAGATCAAGATTTTATTTTTTTTACCTAAAAATGACCAAAGCGGACAGAGTCCCCGAAAACACACAGCTGATGGATTGTGTGTTGTGATTATCTCACAAACCGTTCAAGTCCAAACCTCAAATCAATAAGAGCCTGAAGCACATAAACTATAAACATCTGTTTTGTCATATTTGCATTTTCTGGCAACCAAAACCTGTGTAATCAGCAAACATTTACTCAGTGCAGTTTGGACGTATTCCCAACAGGATATTTTACATTCTGTGGCATATTGAGTTGAACAGGTTGATGATTTAAGTCAACATGTCTGTCACATCCTAAATAAACAGCTGCCAGATTTAAAAGAAACCGTCTTGTTCCTCTTTCCCAGTAAACAGTTGTTGCTTCTCTTGCTATATGAAATTAAACACAATCTGTCCTCAACGAATCAGATGACAGGGGAGTTCAAATTCACATGAAGTTTCTTTTTGCTTCTTGTTACAGGTCTTTTCAAGATTGGAGTCTCAATATTTACGAATACCTACGCAATCTTATTCCTAAATGACAACGATATTCTGTGTTTGCGCTGCCGCTGATCCAGAGAGAGGAGGTATCATGTTTAGGCATGAAACAGCTTCACAAACAGTCTTTTCAACCACACTGTATCATTATTTCTGTGTTACAAATATTCAGATGATCACAGACGTACTGGGATAAAAGTTTATAGTTCAGATATAAACACTGATGTCTACGGTAGTGATCAAAATAGAGTGAATCACCTTTTAAAAGTATTCACCTTTCAAATAACGTTTGTATTGATTACATCGTTACATCTGTGAAATGAGTGAGTCATTGAATCATTCATTCAAGAGATTTAATGAAAACGCTGATTCATCCAGTAATGAAACAAGTGAAGTCTTTATGAGCGAGTCATTGAATCATTCATTCAAGAGATTTAATGAAAACGCTGATTCATCCAGTAATGAAACAAGTGAAGTCTTTATGAGTGAGTCATTGAATCATTCATTCCAGAGATTTAATGAAAACGCTGATTCATCCAGTAATGAAACAAGTGAAGTCTTTATGAGCGAGTCATTGAATCATTCATTCAAGAGATTTAATGAAAACGCTGATTCATCCAGTAATGAAACAAGTGAAGACTTTATGAGTGAGTCATTGAATCGTTCACTCAAGAGATTTCATCAAAAACGCTGATTCATCCAGTAATGAAACAAGTGAAGACTTTATGAGTGAGTCATTGAATCATTCAATCAAGAGATTTCATCAAAAACGCTGTTCTTGTGAAGTGACTTTGATTGGTCCTATAAAGTGAGTTCTTGCTTCAGTGGTTTGTGTGTCTCATTCTGCTCCACATTATGGCCTCTGAAACAACCCTCGCCTCTAAACACTGGTTCATTTCTTCTAGGCTCATTTTCAAATCAATCATGTGGCTTCGCGCTGGTTGTGGCAGTATTTATCAGCGCTGTCAGCCTCAGGTGCTGTGGCTGGGTTCAGGTGAGGCCGTGTGTTATCGCGCGTCTGTCAGCGCAGGCCTCGCCTGTCCGGCTGCTTTAGTTGTGGGTGTTTAAAATTAGATTTAACATCTATCATTTCTGTTGGCTGAATGGCTCTGTGTCAGGGTTTGGCAGAGGCCATCCGTCAGCAACCGCGTGTCTGCCCCGTCCCAACAGACCATCCGTCAAAGCATCCGCAGCGGCGGGAGAGAGGAAACATCCCCGCGGGTCGAGCGCAAACACACGCGTGCTGGACAACACATGCTATACACACACACACAAAAGGGGGTTTTGTCTGCCATGTTATGCACACACATCCCTTGAGCAATTCATCATATCTCAACCCTCAATGAAAAGGAAAAATTAACTGGTATTTTGAGTTTGTAAAATGAAGCTTATTTTTGGAACCATGAATATTTTTTAAAACATTCCCATGGTAGCGTGAACCTCCCCTTAATATTTATTCATTCATTCATTCATTCATTCATTCATTCATTCATTCATTCATTCATTCATTCATTTATTTAAGTTAAAAAAGATTTTAAAAAATTTAATTTAAGATAAAAAATTGCTAATCTGAGTATAATTAAATGTCATTAAAATAATTACCATATTACAATTATGATAAACATTTTTAATTTTAACTTTTTAATCACCAAATACTATGAATATGATTTTTAATGAATGTGATTTTTAATCACCAAATACATATTAATTTATCAATGTTATATTTGTATAATAATATATTAATTTGGTCACACTTTAGATTAGGTTCCAATTCTCACTATTAGCTTTTGCCTCAATAAACGCTAATTTCTCAATATCTCTAAACTCTAAAACACCTAATTTCTGTTTATTAATAGTTTGTACGGTAGTGGTTAAGTTTAGGTATTGTTAGGATTAAGAGATGTAGAATATGATCATGCAGAATAAGGCTTTAATATGTGCTTTATAAGTACTAATAAACAGCAAATATCATAGTAATATGCATGTTAATAAGCAACTAGTTAATAGTGAGAATTGGACCCTAAACTGAAGTGTTACCAGTACATTTTTGTAAGTGAAAATGTGCTTATGGCATTATTTTCATGGCAGTTAATGCCCCGAAAAAATCTTAACAGGCTATTTATTTAACTTTCAAGCAAAATATTCTAAAAGTTTGTTATAAAATAAACTTTTTGTGTCATTTTAGAGTGGAAAATGGCCCTTGACAGGTTTGGTGAGGACCTCGTACAGGACCACACAGCTGAAAATAACACATGTATTCGTAATGGGACGTCAGTAAGTACACAAACACACTAAACACACACAGGAACGAATCTGCAAACGAGCCTCCAGACAGTCAGTGTGACGCGGAGGACGCTGGAGGTGGTGATGAGTCTATTTCACAGGGTCTGTCTTTCAGACGGATGAACCGTGTCTCTGACCTCCTGACTGCAGAGATATAGAGATTTCAGAGTGTCACGACTCTCAGTGCAGAGCTTTATGGGAGGAATCAGTCACACTGAAGCCCTCCAGACCCCGGAGGAGCAGCGCGATCATATTCAACTGTACAATTAAATAGAAAAACTATAGGCCCGTTCACACCGAGGACGATAACTGTGACGATCCTGCTTAGACCAATTAGGAAAAACAAGAAAACTTTTAATATCCACTAGGGGTGTGTGACGTGACACTTAGCTCACGAGATGAGATTTTTGCACAGTAAATCCGCAATAACAAAATTCATGACTGGAATAATAGTCTACAGGTGCATTTTGAAATGTTTTACCCAGAACTTTAAGGCTTTATATAATGAAAGGAATGAGTTATAAATAATTCACCCACCTCACAGTCGTCATGAAGGGCTACATTAGCCGTATAGACCAAAAGCACAAAGTGTCCCAGACTGTAAACATGTGTTCTTCTGCTGTAAAGTTGGCCATTTTAACATGAGCTCAATGAGATTCTGCTCTTCTGGAGTCTGTCTCTAGTGGCCAGTCCATGAACTGCAGTTTAACTCACTTCCGTATTGGCTTCAAGAGAAACGGCGGGAGGAGCCGCTTGGTAAAGACTATCTCTCTTCTTCTTCTGCGTGACAAGTGAGCGTCAGAAGCGTAAAGAAACACCACCTTGTGTACGGGAGCGCCATCATCTACTGAATTTGCACGTTCACTTGGCGCATCGCCAGTGCCGATAAGCGCGCGCAATATTTTTCCCTTTACAATATTGCGTTACTCCCTTAAAAAGTAACTGATGGAGTAATGCGGTAAGTTACTTTTGCGTTACTTTTTCTCACCTGGGCTGGGCTTGTTGGCTAATGGGGTTTTGGTTTTCTTGCCACTGTTGCCTCTGGCGAAAGCGCTATAAAAGCGCTATATAAATAAAGTTGACTTGACTTAATGCGGTACGTTACTTTTGCGTTACTTTTTCTCACCTGGGCTGGGCTTGTTTTTGTTTATAACAAAAAAGTTATATTTTTGTGCAACAGTAAAGACCTCTTCATACTAAAATTGAAATAATAAGCCCCAGGCTGAGGTAAAAATGCTAATTGACGCATGAACAGTAGAGGGCGCAGCTCTGCTGCCATTCTGGATAATGGAAGAATAGGACGCAGGAGAAAAGTTTTACCAATAAAACAAAAAATCTAGTAATTTTCATCATCAAAGGTCAGCAGCAAGACATTGGTAAATTAAATATAAAGGTAGATTATGCAAAAAAAAATGTTGTTTTACTTAACATTTAATTATTGGAGGTTTGCATAGTACTCTGATTTTGCATTTGACTGATTTTATTCATTTTGAGGAGTACAGAATCTTTATTGTGCAAGTGAGATAAATAAATGCTCACATTTAGTCTGGAACTACAATAACCCTCATGTGTACACACACACACACACACACACACACACACACACACACACACACACACAATGCCTCTGCACTTATTTTTCTCAACATGGGGGCAGGAGAGCTGTCAGTCAAATTAACGTGAAAAAGTAACTTGCGTTACTTTTTGGAAAAAGTAACTCAGATATTTTGTTGTAAATTTGAAAAGTAATGCGTTACTTTACTAGTTACTTGGAAAAAGTGATATTATTACGTAACTCAAGTTACTTGTAATGCGTTTCCCCCAACACTGGTCCCGGTGTGCACAGGCCTTAAGATAGCTTTGATATTTGGAGACTGGCTATTGTATGTTAGCCTTGCTCCGCCCTCCTACGTACTTCCGCTTAATTTTCATTTTCGTTCAGTACGTCGTCTGGGATTGCTGGTTTTCTCCGGTCAAATTTTCTCCAGTCCAATCAGCGAACAGAGGGAGTGGCTGAGAACGATGACATTGATGTCGTGCGCTAGTTTGAGATGACATGCGTCACAACCAAACGTTAGCGATTGGTTAATGCAGATCCTGAGTGGCTCTGGGCAGATCCAATAGTTTTAAACTTCAACACAGTTCCCGCCTTCAAGGAAGTTAACACTTGTCAATGGAGGGTGGCCAGACTCTCTGTTAGGGCTGTGCAATATTGAAGAAAAATGCGACATGCGATATCCTTGTTAAATAATGCGATATTCGATATGCAATACGATATTGCTTTTAGTGTGTAAAATCGATTTCTTTCCCCAACTGATATCATTCACTTAAAGCATAACCGACTGTGTTTACATGAATACTCATCAAGACATAACTGTGTGTGTATTTGACACTTTGAGTGTGTAACAAGACACGAAAAAAAACCCAGCTTGTGCGCACGTTTCGGTGTGTGTCAGACAGCGCGAGACTGCAAGGAATTGTTTTTCACAAGTTATTGCGTTTAATAACTAGCTTTGACGTCAAGCAAGTCACATAAGTAACAGTCGTGTGCCCAGTCTATTCTCTGCTATATGCCTAAAATATACTATATATCTTTATATACCTAAAACGTACACTTTTCACAATGTTGAAGTAGCCTATTAAAATCCTTCAGATATTGCGTACCCTTGCGATATGCATATTGCGATATGTACATTTGCGATATTTCGATAATTTCGATGTATTGTGCAGCCCTACTCTCTGTACAACTGAAATGTACGAGAGTCTGGTAGGATCAGGCTAATTGTATATCGCCTAATTTGAGCGAATCAGGGAGCTTATGTTTACTTTCGCTTTCGAATCGAGATTGCACATAATCTGTGTAAAGGAAGTGGCGGTGCTGAGCGCTCATTCTAGACAATAAGACATTTATCAGACACTTTTATCAGGCTCTGTTGTGCACGAATCCTCCGCCATGGGCCTGTCAGTCATCTCACCTTACTCTCGTCACATGATCAGTGACTCCTGCAGCTCAGACGCAGTCGCACACAGTGCAGAGCAGACGTTTACAATTGAAGCGACCGTTTCCCAACTGAATTAAATGTTTTTTTATTTCCATAAAAAAATAAAAAGCCATTCTTTAATGTCATCCACAGTCGTTTTGTGGCTCTTTTTAACATTCATTTATTTTTTAGTATCAGTTCAGGCATCGTTTAGGCACCGGTACCGTATTAAAAATATCGGTTTGGCACCGGTATCATTTTAAAAGTATCGGTTTGGCACCTGTTTCGTTTTAAAAGTATCGGTTTGGCACCGGTATCATTTTAAAATTATCGGTTTGACACCAGTATCATTTTAAAAGTATCGGTTCGGCACCAGTATCATTTTAAAAGTATCGGTTTGGCACCGGTATCGTTTTAAAAGTATCGGTTTGGCACCGTTATCGTTTTAAAAGTATTCGGGTTGGCACCAGTATCATTTTAAAAGTATCGGTTTGGCATCGATATCGTTTTAAAAGTATCGGTTTGGCACCGGTATCGTTTTAAAAGTATCGGTTTGGCACCGGTATCGTTTTAAAAGTATTCGGGTTGGCACCGGTATCATTTTAAAAGTATCGGTTTGGCACCAGTATCATTTTAAAAGTATCGGTTTGGCATCGATATCGTTTTAAAAGTATCGGTTTGGCACCGGTATCGTTTTAAAAGTATCGGTTTGGCACCGGTATCGTTTTAAAAGTATTCGGGTTGGCACCGGTATCATTTTAAAAGTATCGGTTTGGCATCGGTATCGTTTTAAAAGTATCGGTTTGGCACCGCTATCGTTTTAAAAGTATCGGTTTGGCACCGGTATCGATTTAAAAGTATCGGTTTGGCACCGGTATCGCTTTAAAAGTATCGGTTTGCCACCGGTATCGTTTTAAAAGTATCGGTTTGGCACCGGTATCGTTTTAAAAGTATCGGTTTGGCACCAGTATCGTTTTAAAAGTATCGGTTTGGCACAAGTATCATTTTAAAAGTATCGGTTTGCCAGAAGTATCATTTTAAAAGTATCGGTTTGCCAGAAGTATCGTTTTAAAAGTATCGGTTTGGCACAAGTATCGTTTTAAAACTATCGGTTTGGCACCGCTATCGATTTAAAAGTATCGGTTTGGCACCGGTATCGTTTTAAAAGTATCGGGTTGGCACCGGTATCGTTTTAAAAGTATCGATTTGCCACCGGTATCGTTTTAAAAGTATCGGTTTGGCACCAGTATCGTTTTAAAAGTATCGGTTTGGCACAAGTATCATTTTAAAAGTATCGGTTTGCCAGAAGTATCATTTTAAAAGTATCGGTTTGCCAGAAGTATCGTTTTAAAAGTATCGGTTTGGCACAAGTATCGTTTTAAAACTATCGGTTTGGCACCGCTATCGATTTAAAAGTATCGGTTTGGCACCGGTATCGTTTTAAAAGTATCGGGTTGGCACCGGTATCGTTTTAAAAGTATCGATTTGCCACCGGTATCGTTTTAAAAGTATCGGTTTGGCACCGGTATCGTTTTAAAAGTATCTGTTTGCCACTGGTATCGTTTTAAAAGTATCGGTTTGGCACTGGTATCGTTTTAAAAGTATCTGTTTGCCACTGGTATCGTTTTAAAAGTATCTGTTTGCCACCGGTATCGTTTTAAAAGTATCGGTTTGGCACCGGTATCGTTTTAAAAGTATCTGTTTGCCACTGGTATCGTTTTAAAAGTATCAGTTTGGCACTGGTATCGTTTTAAAAGTATCGGTTTGGCACTGGTATCGTTTTAAAAGTACACATGCGCGGAATTTTCAACACTCTTTCATGTCGACTTGGATGAATCACGTGTTTCGTGTGTGATTCAGTGTAAGCTGTGGTTCTTCAGCACACACACACAGATGAGGAGGAGTTGAGACGCTCCAGCATTGATTATCCTGCAGCTCTCGCTGGGTCTGTTGATTAAACCAGTGTGCGGTCGGGAAAATCCAGCCGCATCTCTGTGTGTTCCTGCTCAGGAGAAACTCTGAGTCCAATCAGACCGTGATAAAAACACCTCCAACACCTGGTCCTGAAATAGCGCCCGGATGCACATTATAAAGGGCAGAACTCTGCGCGTGGTCTCTCTGCGTGAGCTCTGCGCCTCAGGTGAAGCCTCTAATGACCGGCCGTTGAGATGCACAAGACATCTCTGGAGAACACTTCCTTTGTGTTTGTGTGTAAATGAACGGCGGGATGTTTTTGTAAAGAAGATGCAGTGCCTCAGTGATGCAGATATTCTCTCTTTTCATCAGTTTCTCCTCTCAGGCTCATGATACGCCATTCTGTGCATGGCAAATGATGAAAGAAACTGAATATTCAGCAGTAAATATACAGTACGTTCATAATGATTTAATGGTGTTTGTTTAGTAATTCATTTAGCCATTGTGAAAAAAAGACCCCAAAGTAAACATTTTTATATCAATTTAAATTATTAAAATTGTATTTGTATTTTTTTTATCATTACATTTTTTTTTTGTTGCTAATATGAGTATTATTTATTTATTTAATTCAGTCAATCATTATGAAAACAAAAAAAAGGTATAATTTGTAACATTAATTGAAATCATTATAATTTAAAGGGAAAAAAAATTGCCAATGTATATAATTCAGTCAGCCATTATAAAAAATATATTTTGTTATATTAATTTTAATTGTTATTATTAAAATATTTAATTATTTTATTTCTTGCTAATATATGTATATTTTGATCATTTAATTCGGTCAGTCATTATGAAAAAACCCCCCAAAAAAGTATAATTTGTTATATTAATTTAAATCATAATCATAATTAAATGTTTCATTTGTTTATTTTTTGCTTATTTATATAATTCAGTCATTAAAAAAATATAATTTATTATGCTAATTATTAGTTACATTTTAATTATTTTCTTTTTTTGATAATATAAGTATAATTTATTAATTTAATTTAGTCAGCCGTTATGAAAAAAGTATAATTTGTTGTATTAATTTAAATCATAATTTAACTGTTAATTATTTCATTTTGCTAGTTTATATAATTCACTTTATCACATTATAAAAATATAATTTGTTATATTAATTTAAATATTACTATTTAAGTGTTATTTTATCTTTTGCTAATTTAAATATAATTTACATTATTAGAAATAACTTTTAAATTATTTTATTTTTTTGATAATATAAGTATAATTTATTCATTTAATCCCCTCAGCCATTATAAAAAATACAATGTGTAATATTCATTTAAATTATTACTATTTAAATGTTTAGTTATTTTATTTTTGCTAATTTAAATATAATTTAAATTATTAGAATTAAAAATTTAACTTTTTAATTTAATTTTTTGCTAATTTATATAATTCAGTTAGCCATTATAGAAAATATAATGTATTATGATAATTTACATTATTATTAGTTAAATGTTTAATTTTTTTATTTTTTGATAATATAAGTATAATTTATTCACTTAATTTAGTCAACCATTATGAAAAAAAACTAAAAGGTATAATTTGATATATTAATTTAAATCCTTATAATTTACATGTTTAGTTATTTTATTTTTTGCTAATCTAAATATAATTTAAATTATTAGAGTTAAATGTTTAACTATTTAAATTTTTGCTAATTTATATAATTTCCTGTCGTTTCCAGTATTTCCTGTAGTTTTAACACAGCTTAATTAAAGGGTTAGTTGACCCAAAACTGTAAATTGTGTCATTAATGACTGAGCCTCATGTGGTTGGACACCCGTCAGACCTCCGTTCATCTTCAGACACAAATGAAGATATTTTAGTGTAAAGCTGATGCTCTGAAAGGCCTCCATTGGCTCAACTTTACACTCTCAAGACCCTTAAAAGACACTAAAGACTAAAGTTACATCTCAGTACAGCGGCTCTACAATAACTTTATGAAGACGAGAATAGTTTCTGTGCGCAAAAAAACCCTAAATAACGACTTATATAGAGATGACGATTTCAAAACACGGCCTCATGAAGCTTCGAAGCGTTATGAATCAGCGAGTCGAATCAGGATTCGGATCATGTGTCAAACCGCCAAACTGCTGAAATTTGGCGATTCAAACTGCTGAATCGACTCACTGATTCATAAGGCTCCGAACCGCTGAATCGACTCACTGATTCATAACGCTCTGAACCGCTGAATCGACTCACTGATTCATAACACTCTGAACCGCTGAATCGACTCACTGATTCATAACGCTCTGAACCGCTGAATCGACTCGCTGATTCATAACGCTCTGAACCGCTGAATCGACTCGCTGATTCATAACGCTCTGAACCGCTGAATCGACTCGCTGATTCATAACGCTCTGAACTGCTGAATCGACTCATTGATTCATAACGCTCTGAACTGCTGAATCGACTCACTGATTCATAACGCTCTGAACCACTGAATCGACTCACTGATTCATAACGCTCTGAACCACTGAATCGACTCACTGATTCATAACGCTCTGAACTGCTGAATCGACTCATTGATTCATAACGCTTCGAAGCTTCATGATGCCGTGTTTTGAAATCGTCATCTCTATATAAGTCGTTATTTAGGGTTTTTTTGCGCACAGAAACTATTCTCGTCTTCATAAAGTTATTGTAGAGCCGCTGTAGTGAGATGGACTTTGTAACTTTAGTCTTTAGTGTCTTTTAAGGGTCTTGAGAGTGTAAAGTTGAGCCAATGGAGGCCTTTCAGAGCATCAGATTTACACTAAAATATCTTCATTTGTGTCTGAAGATGAACGGAGGTCTGACGGGTGTCCAACCACATGAGGCTCAGTCATTAATCACACAATTTACATTTTTGGGTGAACTATCCCTTTAAAGGTCCCATGGCATGATATTTTCATTTTATGAGGTATTTCAACATTAATATGAGTTCCCCTAGCCTGAATATTGTCCCCAAGTGGATAGAAATGTTGATCGGTGTAAAACCGAGTTCTGGCTGTCTTTCTCTGCCTTTGAGAAAATGACAGGCCAGACGAGCCAATCCTGAAGTCTCCTGTTATGACATCAGAGCAGGAACGGTTTCCTCCCTTTCCTCCACCCAGAGAATCTGCCACGCCCATGCAAACACTCGAGATCATTGCTTGTGAACGAGTGAACGCTGGCAGTTTCTCAGTGTTTGGATGTACAAATGAAAACAGAAGTCTTTCTTCAGTTCCTTCTGATCTGTGATCAGGTATTTCTTATGTGTAGCTAATTATTTATTATTTGTGGACACACTGCGGTTTCTCTCTCTCCCGACAGAACAGTGTTTTCGTGTTTTCTATCTTGTGAGTCAGTGTTTTTGTACGTCCTCGTCACGTCTATCTGTTCTTAAATGTGCATACAGTCGTGAGTTTCTGCTCAACATCAGCAGAGCCACATCTTTAGAGATAAACCTCACACACGCCGAAGCTCGGCCTCCAACATCCCCGACCCCCAGTACTGCATCTGGCCCACAGCGGAGGAGCCTAACGCGGCGGGGTGAGATTAAGCAGAAGGAGGGTAAGCGTGAGGGTATCCGGCTAGGCTAGCCAGCTTTCCACACAATAAACTGGATTACATTCGATTACTGCTGTTGTGTCTTTGTTTGCGCTGTGTAAGTTACTCAATGCGCGTCACTGACGCTTTTCATATGATTGGAACATATCTAGAAATAATGCTTTAATCAAACTTACTAACTCGTTCATCTCGACAGCTGTAATGGTACTTTGCATGTGTTACAAAGTTGGTAATAATGATGAAGACGGACTCGGTGTGACTGGGACTCGTGTTTATTCAGAACTCTCAGATACAAACACAATAAACTCGCGCTGACTGACAGCGCTCTCATAACTCAGTAGTTACTATAAATAACTTTGTTAGCGATTGCTCCGTCTCTGTGATGTCCGGTTCGCGAACGAATCATTCTTTTGAATCGGTTCTTTTTAGTGAACCGAACCAGTTCACCAAATCGGACTGAATCGTTCTAAACGGTTCGCGTCTCCAGTCAGCGCTGATCCATAATTTACTAAAGTTACTAACTTTCTGACATGAGTGACAGTCCCTCCGACTAGAAATAGACTAATAACCTGAAGTATATGCTGTAACTACAACAGTTCACCCTGAACTGAGACATGCTGAGAGAACTGATGAGAAGTGAACACAGGTCCATCCGTCTCTCTGACAGCTGCTCGTGCCTGGTAGACCTCGTTAAACCACGCCCCCTCCGCTCATTTAAAATGCAAAGATGTCAGCCAATCACAACAGTGGGCGTTTTTACTGAAGTCTCACAGCAGACACGCCTCTTGAAACAGGGCATTCAGCCACAGGGCAAAGAGCAGTATAGAAAAAATGCCTTTTATTTCTAAATTATGACATTTTATGATGTAAAAATCATACTAACAATATAAGTACACCTCAGGAAACACTATAAAATAATAGAAAAATGCCATGCCATGGGACCTTTAAGTAAACTTCAGATTTAAATATATTAGGTTGATTGAACCCAATTAAATTAAGTTGTGAGAAAATGAGCTGTGTTTGAGTAAAGTGAACAGACTTTAAATGTGTGGTATTGTTTTGAGTGTATTGTGAGGTTTGAGTGTTTTCTTGAACCTGATCATTATGTCCAGTGAGTCTGTTTTTGAGAACACTTGTACATCTGAAGTAGGAGGAGGCAAAAATAGGAACAGGGTGTCCGTCAAGAGAAGGAGGATTGCATCAGCTCGACAGGGCCAGTGTGGGCCGCTTCGGTTATTAAAGCTCCCCATTATACTATTCTAAAGTTTCCTGCTGTTGTTCTGGAGTCAAGCACACTTTAATATACCCTACACATCTGCTCACTTCAGTCTCTCTAAACCCCGCCTTTCCACAAGCTTCCTCTGCTCTGATTGGTCAGATGGCCCAGTCTGTCGTGATTGGTCTACTCTGCTCTGATTGGTCAGATGGCCCAGTCTGTCGTGATTGGTCTACTCTGCTCTGATTGGTCAGATGGCCCAGTCTGTCGTGATTGGTCTACTCTGCTCTGATTGGTCAGATGGCCCAGTGTGTTGTGATTGGTCGACTCTACTCTGGCCAAACTCTCAGCTACAGTGCTTGAGGGTAAAAGTAAACGTCGTTCAATGAAGATCATAGACTGGCATTATGTAAATTTGTTACATTATGTAGGTTAAATTCACAAACAGCTTTATTACACACTGCATGAAATTTAATATTCGAAAAAGCATAATATAGGCACTTTAAAATGAGAATGTTTTTTAAATCTCATTTGTCAGTGAATTTACATTTCGCCCAGTGCGCATCGCTCAAAGTCGTGTCTGTATTCTCCAGTAATGTTTTATTATATTTGAGTATTTCTGTCATGTTGGAATCAAATAATCCTGAGACTGCGTAAAGCACATTATTGTGCTTTTGCCGCAGGCCTAGTTTGAAAATATAAAAACAAAACGCACGGTCATGCTTGTCATGATCAACTACTGAATAAATTCCCTGAACTCATTTCATTTCCCCAGCTCAGATGTGTTCATGTTTTCAAGCATTCATTCTTTGCTTTGTGGGTGTTTATTTGCTGCCCGAGTGGACTGCACACAATACACAATACAAAACACACAACACACAACACACAATACACAATACACAACACACAATACAAAACACACAACACACAACACACAACACACAATACACAATACACAACGATCAGACAGTGCACTATATAGGGGATAGGGAACGGTCAGACTGTGCACTATATAGGGGATAGGGAACGATCAGACTGTGCACTATATAGGGGATAGGGAACGATCAGACTGTGCACTATATAGGGGATAGGGAACGATCAGACTGTGCACTATATAGGGGATAGGGAACGGTCAGACAGTGCACTATATAGGGGATAGGGAACGATCAGACTGTGCACTATATAGGGGATAGGGAACGATCAGACTGTGCACTATATAGGGGATAGGGAACGATCAGACAGTGCACTATATAGGGGATAGGGAACGGTCAGACAGTGCACTATATAGGGGATAGGGAACGATCAGACTGTGCACTATATAGGGGATAGGGAACGATCAGACTGTGCACTATATAGGGGATAGGGAACGATCAGACTGTGCACTATATAGGGGATAGGGAACGATCAGACTGTGCACTATATAGGGGATAGGGAACGATCAGACAGTGCACTATATAGGGGATAGGGAACGGTCAGACAGTGCACTATATAGGGGATAGGGAACGATCAGACTGTGCACTATATAGGGGATAGGGAACGATCAGACTGTGCACTATATAGGGGATAGGGAACGATCAGACTGTGCACTATATAGGGGATAGGGAACGATCAGACAGTGCACTATATAGGGGATAGGGAATGATCTGACGGTGCACTATATAGGGGATAGGGAATGATCAGACAGTGCACTATATAGGGGATAGGGAATGATCAGACTGTGCACTATATAGGGGATAGAGAACGATCAGACTGTGCACTATATAGGGGATAGGGAACGATCAGACTGTGCACTATATAGGGGATAGGGAACGATCAGACAGTGCACTATATAGGGGATAGGGAACGATCAGACTGTGCACTATATAGGGGATAGGGAACGATCAGACAGTGCACTATATTGGGGATAGGGAACGGTCAGACAGTGCACTATATAGGGGATAGGGAACGATCAGACTGTGCACTATATAGGGGATAGGGAACGATCAGACTGTGCACTATATAGGGGATAGGGAACGATCAGACAGTGCACTATATAGGGGATAGGGAACGATCAGACAGTGCACTATATAGGGGATAAGGAACGGTCAGACTGTGCACTATATAGGGGATAGGGAACGATCAGACAGTGCACTATATAGGGGATAGGGAACGATCAGACAGTGCACTATATAGGGGATAGGGAACGATCAGACAGTGCACTATATAGGGGATAGGGAACGATCAGACAGTGCACTATATAGGGGATAGGGAACGATCAGACTGTGCACTATATAGGGGATAGGGAACGATCAGACTGTGCACTATATAGGGGATAGGGAACGATCAGACTGTGCACTATATAGGGGATAGGGAACGATCAGACTGTGCACTATATAGGGGATAGGGAACGGTCAGACAGTGCACTATATAGGGGATAGGGAACGATCAGACTGTGCACTATATAGGGGATAGGGAACGATCAGACTGTGCACTATATAGGGGATAGGGAACGATCAGACAGTGCACTATATAGGGGATAGGGAACGGTCAGACAGTGCACTATATAGGGGATAGGGAACGATCAGACTGTGCACTATATAGGGGATAGGGAACGATCAGACTGTGCACTATATAGGGGATAGGGAACGATCAGACTGTGCACTATATAGGGGATAGGGAACGATCAGACTGTGCACTATATAGGGGATAGGGAACGATCAGACAGTGCACTATATAGGGGATAGGGAACGGTCAGACAGTGCACTATATAGGGGATAGGGAACGATCAGACTGTGCACTATATAGGGGATAGGGAACGATCAGACTGTGCACTATATAGGGGATAGGGAACGATCAGACTGTGCACTATATAGGGGATAGGGAACGATCAGACAGTGCACTATATAGGGGATAGGGAATGATCTGACGGTGCACTATATAGGGGATAGGGAATGATCAGACAGTGCACTATATAGGGGATAGGGAATGATCAGACTGTGCACTATATAGGGGATAGAGAACGATCAGACTGTGCACTATATAGGGGATAGGGAACGATCAGACTGTGCACTATATAGGGGATAGGGAACGATCAGACAGTGCACTATATAGGGGATAGGGAACGATCAGACTGTGCACTATATAGGGGATAGGGAACGATCAGACAGTGCACTATATTGGGGATAGGGAACGGTCAGACAGTGCACTATATAGGGGATAGGGAACGATCAGACTGTGCACTATATAGGGGATAGGGAACGATCAGACTGTGCACTATATAGGGGATAGGGAACGATCAGACAGTGCACTATATAGGGGATAGGGAACGATCAGACAGTGCACTATATAGGGGATAAGGAACGGTCAGACTGTGCACTATATAGGGGATAGGGAACGATCAGACAGTGCACTATATAGGGGATAGGGAACGATCAGACAGTGCACTATATAGGGGATAGGGAACGATCAGACAGTGCACTATATAGGGGATAGGGAACGATCAGACAGTGCACTATATAGGGGATAGGGAACGATCAGACTGTGCACTATATAGGGGATAGGGAACGATCAGACTGTGCACTATATAGGGGATAGGGAACGATCAGACAGTGCACTATATAGGGGATAGGGAACGATCAGACAGTGCACTATATAGGGGATAGGGAACGATCAGACAGTGCACTATATAGGGGATAAGGAACGGTCAGACTGTGCACTATATAGGGGATAGGGAACGATCAGACAGTGCACTATATAGGGGATAGGGAACGATCAGACAGTGCACTATATAGGGGATAGGGAACGATCAGACAGTGCACTATATAGGGGATAGGGAACGATCAGACAGTGCACTATATAGGGGATAGGGAACGGTCAGACTGTGCACTATATAGGGGATAGGGAACGGTCAGACTGTGCACTATATAGGGGATAGGGAACGATCAGACTGTGCACTATATAGGGGATAGGGAATGATCAGACTGTGCACTATATAGGGGATAGGGAACGATCAGACTGTGCACTATATAGGGGATAGGGAACGATCAGACTGTGCACTATATAGGGGATAGGGAATGATCTGACGGTGCACTATATAGGGGATAGGGAATGATCAGACAGTGCACTATATAGGGGATAGGGAATGATCAGACAGTGCACTATATAGGGGATAGGGAACAGTCAGACGGTGCACTATATAGGGGATAGGGAATGATCTGACGGTGCACTATATAGGGGATAGGGAACGATCAGACTGTGCTCTATATAGGGGATAGGGAATGATCAGACAGTGCACTATATAGGGGATAGGGAACAGTCAGACGGTGCACTATATAGGGGATAGGGAATGATCTGACGGTGCACTATATAGGGGATAGGGAATGATCAGACAGTGCACTATATAGGGGATAGGGAATGATCAGACTGTGCACTATATAGGGGATAGGGAACGGTCAGACTGTGCACTATATAGGGGATAGAGAACGATCAGACAGTGCACTATATAGGGGATAGGGAACAGTCAGACGGTGCACTATATAGGGGATAGGGAATGATCTGACGGTGCACTATATAGGGGATAGGGAATGATCTGACGGTGCACTATATAGGGGATAGGGAATGATCAGACAGTGCACTATATAGGGGATAGGGAATGATCAGACTGTGCACTATATAGGGGATAGGGAACGATCAGACAGTGCACTATATAGGGGATAGGGAATGATCTGACGGTGCACTATATAGGGGATAGGGAACGATCAGACTGTGCACTATATAGGGGATAGGGAATGATCAGACAGTGCACTATATAGGGGATAGGGAATGATCTGACGGTGCACTATATAGGGGATAGGGAATGATCAGACAGTGCACTATATAGGGGATAGGGAATGATCAGACAGTGCACTATATAGGGGATAGGGAATGATCTGACGGTGCACTATATAGGGGATAGGGAATGATCAGACAGTGCACTATATAGGGGATAGGGAATGATCTGACGGTGCACTATATAGGGGATAGGGAATGATCAGACAGTGCACTATATAGGGGATAGGGAATGATCAGACAGTGCACTATATAGGGGATAGGGAACGGTCAGACAGGGCACTATATAGGGGATAGGGAACGATCAGACAGTGCACTATATAGGGGATAGGGAATGATCAGACTGTGCACTATATAGGGGATAGGGAATGATCTGACGGTGCACTATATAGGGGATAGGGAACGGTCAGACAGTGCACTATATAGGGGATAGGGAACGATCAGACAGTGCACTATATAGGGGATAGGGAATGATCTGACGGTGCACTATATAGGGGATAGGGAACGATCAGACAGTGCACTATATAGGGGATAGGGAACGATCAGACAGTGCACTATATAGGGGATAGGGAATGATCAGACTGTGCACTATATAGGGGATAGGGAATGATCTGACGGTGCACTATATAGGGGATAGGGAACGATCAGACAGTGCACTATATAGGGGATAGGGAACGATCAGACAGTGCACTATATAGGGGATAGGGAACGGTCAGACTGTGCACTATATAGGGGATAGGGAACGATCAGACAGTGCACTATATAGGGGATAGGGAACGGTCAGACTGTGCACTATATAGGGGATAGGGAACGGTCAGACTGTGCACTATATAGGGGATAGGGAATGATCAGACAGTGCACTATATAGGGGATAGGGAACGGTCAGACAGTGCACTATATAGGGGATAGAGAACGATCAGACAGTGCACTATATAGGGGATAGGGAACGGTCAGACTGTGCACTATATAGGGGATAGGGAACGATCAGACTGTGCACTATATAGGGGATAGGGGATGATCAGACAGTGCACTATATAGGGGATAGGGAATGATCAGACAGTGCACTATATAGGGGATAGGGAACGGTCAGACAGGGCACTATATAGGGGATAGGGAATGATCAGACTGTGCACTATATAGGGGATAGGGAACGATCAGACTGTGCACTATATAGGGGATAGGGAACGATCAGACTGTGCACTATATAGGGGATAGGGAATGATCTGACGGTGCACTATATAGGGGATAGGGAATGATCAGACAGTGCACTATATAGGGGATAGGGAATGATCAGACAGTGCACTATATAGGGGATAGGGAATGATCAGACAGTGCACTATATAGGGGATAGGGAATGATCAGACAGTGCACTATATAGGGGATAGGGAATGATCAGACTGTGCACTATATAGGGGATAGGGAATGATCTGACGGTGCACTATATAGGGGATAGGGAATGATCAGACAGTGCACTATATAGGGGATAGGGAATGATCTGACGGTGCACTATATAGGGGATAGGGAATGATCAGACAGTGCACTATATAGGGGATAGGGAATGATCAGACAGTGCACTATATAGGGGATAGGGAACGGTCAGACAGGGCACTATATAGGGGATAGGGAACGATCAGACAGTGCACTATATAGGGGATAGGGAACGATCAGACAGTGCACTATATAGGGGATAGGGAACGATCAGACAGTGCACTATATAGGGGATAGGGAACGGTCAGACTGTGCACTATATAGGGGATAGGGAACGATCAGACAGTGCACTATATAGGGGATAGGGAACGGTCAGACTGTGCACTATATAGGGGATAGGGAACGGTCAGACTGTGCACTATATAGGGGATAGGGAATGATCAGACAGTGCACTATATAGGGGATAGGGAACGGTCAGACAGTGCACTATATAGGGGATAGAGAACGATCAGACAGTGCACTATATAGGGGATAGGGAACGGTCAGACTGTGCACTATATAGGGGATAGGGAACGATCAGACTGTGCACTATATAGGGGATAGGGGATGATCAGACAGTGCACTATATAGGGGATAGGGAATGATCAGACAGTGCACTATATAGGGGATAGGGAACGGTCAGACAGGGCACTATATAGGGGATAGGGAATGATCAGACTGTGCACTATATAGGGGATAGGGAACGATCAGACTGTGCACTATATAGGGGATAGGGAACGATCAGACTGTGCACTATATAGGGGATAGGGAATGATCTGACGGTGCACTATATAGGGGATAGGGAATGATCAGACTGTGCACTATATAGGGGATAGGGAACGATCAGACAGTGCACTATATAGGGGATAGGGAATGATCTGACAGTGCACTATATAGGGGATAGGGAATGATCAGACAGTGCACTATATAGGGGATAGGGAATGATCAGACAGTGCACTATATAGGGGATAGGGAACAGTCAGACGGTGCACTATATAGGGGATAGGGAATGATCTGACGGTGCACTATATAGGGGATAGGGAATGATCTGACGGTGCACTATATAGGGGATAGGGAATGATCAGACAGTGCACTATATAGGGGATAGGGAAGGATCAGACTGTGCACTATATAGGGGATAGGGAACGATCAGACAGTGCACTATATAGGGGATAGGGAATGATCTGACGGTGCACTATATAGGGGATAGGGAACGATCAGACTGTGCACTATATAGGGGATAGGGAATGATCAGACAGTGCACTATATAGGGGATAGGGAATGATCTGACAGTGCACTATATAGGGGATAGGGAATGATCAGACTGTGCACTATATAGGGGATAGGGAATGATCTGACGGTGCACTATATAGGGGATAGGGAATGATCAGACAGTGCACTATATAGGGGATAGGGAATGATCTGACGGTGCACTATATAGGGGATAGGGAATGATCAGACAGTGCACTATATAGGGGATAGGGAACGGTCAGACTGTGCACTATATAGGGCAGAAAAACGTACCGGACTCGTTTGAATTCTGCACAGAATGATATTTTAAAGTGATATGGAGGAGGTCAGGAGGAAACTGCGGCTTTACTGAGCTCAACGGCTCTGACCTAGCTGTAAATGCTATTGGCTATTTTTAAAAGGGGGAGGAGCTATTCGTTATGTCCCAAGCTGTCTGCCGTTGAAATTATGTCAACACACTGAATAACAATGTGTGTTTCAAGGCACTTTATCTGGGTATCTGTACTGTAGGTTAACATAATCAGTCAGATTCAGAAAGACTGCCAAACCAGCAACAAAGTACATGCATTTCCTCCCATGATTTATTCATCCAGGATTGTTCATAAACCAAGCATCTGAAACAGTTTTCTCAAACGTCAGTCATTGTTTTTAAGGTTTATTGAACATTTTAGGGCCAGCGTTTGAGACTGAAGCTCTCTCAGAAACTGTTTATACAGAGATCCCTCTAAAGAAAAGAAGAGCGGCCGGATCCTGTGGGATTGTGGACGCTGGACAAACTCAGTGCGCAGAAGCTGCCCGTGATGCCGCAGTTAAGCAGACCCAGCAGCCCGCCGGTCGATCGCTTATAAATTGTTGATCAATGGCCGTGTGCAGACTCTCTCAAACGATCCGCACTGATTCTCGTGAGACGGCGCCTCAATAAAGCAGAGAGAGGCTCTGCATCTGAATCCGAGACCTGAGACGCATGAGCAAACCTCCGTCTCTCTGAAAGGCCCTTTACCACCATCAGCGCCGGGTAATGTAGAAGGACGAGGGCTGTCTGGAGCAATCTCAAAGCTCTCAGCTCTTTTTACAGCGAAAGGGAGACTAATGGAGACACTCAATGAGATGGAGAGAGAGAGCGAGACTAAAGGAAACACTTAAAAACGCAGAGAAAGAAAGTTAGATGGGGTAAAGTGACGAGAAAACGGAGGTTAAACGAAAAAGAGAGAGCTGGATACGTGTCTAAAAGGATAAAAAGACATTTGAATTATATTGAATGTTCAGTATTTTATATAATATAATTGATAAATGAATAAATCTGGTCTTATAATTCATATTATATATATATATGTATGGAATGGTAATGTAAAAGTAAAGCATGATGGCTTTTAAAAAATACACTATTAGC
The DNA here is from genome assembly GCF_949357685.1 of Gobio gobio. NCBI lineage: Eukaryota > Metazoa > Chordata > Actinopteri > Cypriniformes > Gobionidae > Gobio > Gobio gobio. The sequence continues at coordinate 941,739 of NC_137117.1, read as the reverse complement.
TAAAATCGAAATAAATATAGAGAAAGATGAAAAATAGCTTTTATTTTCCTCAAAATATGCATATTTTGGGAAAACTGGTTATTATATATACTATATATAGCCTACTGGTTTATTATATATACTATATATACAGATGCTGGTCATATAATTAGAATATCATCAAAAAGTTGATTTATTTCACTAATTTCATTCAAAAAGTGAAACTTGTATATTATATTTATTCATTACACACAGACTGATATATTTCAAACGTTTATTTCTTTTAATTTTGATGTTTATAACTGACAACTAAGGAAAATCCCAAATTCAGTATCTCAGAAAATTAGAATATTGTGAAAAGGTTAAATATTGAAGACACACTCTAATCAGCTGATGAACTCAAAACACCTGCAAAGGCCTTTAAATGGTCTCTCAGTTTGAAAGCTTGCCTGTGACAAGATGGCCGCCGGTGATGACGTTAGAGACATCTAGCCTTTATTATGTATATCTATGCTCTTGACTGCTTTGTCGGACAAAAATGGCGGATTCGGCGAATGGTGGATTATGATTGGTCAGATCGCCTGTCAATCAAACTCCCGCCGAAGGGGGTAATTATTGTCTCTTAAGCATTTGCCCATTTAAATCCAAACAGCGGCTTTTTTTAAATATAATATACATTGTTTTTGTTTAACTGTATATACTATCAGTCACACATCACTCTTGAAAATTTCAGCTCAGTCCCGTTTTCTCATGAAAAGATGAAAGTGTATTGCGTGCATCTAAATCCAGCAGAAAATACACTTCAATTAAAGAGCCAGAACGATGGGAATCAATGCGAAACGCTCCTAAGGTTTGGGAAGAGGTGAAACAAATTCATCAAATAATGTTTGGTAAGTGGTTTCGTTCTGCGGGCGGCAATTTATCATCGTTACTGGGCGAATCAGGAGGGAAGGGAATCACGGTAATTGGGGCAGAACGCTGACAAGAGTTGAGACCGCTGGCTTTAAAAACACCTCCAACCCAGAGACTATTCCCTCCTAACAGCCAGAAAACTGCTCCACTATACACTCAATCTGCGTCTCAATGGGTTAGTTGTGCAGGAAAAGAAAAGCTGCTCCATTTACAGGCGTGTATAAAACTATGAATGACAGCACTTTAATTTCTCAGATTAAAAAAGACTTTTGCCTGATAGAAATGGCCCAGGTCTTGTGTTTCAGACGCGTATCAGGAGATGTGAGATGTGGAAATGAGTGTGAAATCACTCATCTTTAATAAAGGTGCTGCTGTTGTGTTTGTGTCTGAGCTGTAGAGGCCGCTGGGAGAACTGCATGCTGGGAAACCACAGCCACACGACAGCTTCAAACAACATCTGGAATCACGTGGATTTCAGACACAAACCGTCAAACAGCATCTGACAGGAGGAAACTGTTCACAGATCAGTGAGTGTATCTCTTCATTGACATGATAATACACAACATTTGTATAGCCAAACATAAGTATGTTATTCTATTATTCTGATGATCTCTTCATTAGTGGGTGGGATATATTAGGCAGCAAGTGAACATTTTGTTGATGTGTTAGAAGCAGGAGAAATGGGCAAGCGTAAGGATTTGAGCGAGTTTGACAAGGGCCAGATTGTGACGGGTCAGAGCATCTCCAGAACTGCAGCTCTTGTGGGCTGTTCCCAGTCTGCAGTGGCCAGACTCTATCAGAAGTGGAGAACCCATGTCCAGCCTCTCATGGAGACGGTTTTCTCTGTGTCTGTGGCTCTTTCAGCAGATCATGCGCCGCCACAAAGCACAAATGCTTCAGGAATGAGGAGCACAACAACGAGTTTGAGGCGTTGACTCGGCCTCCAGATTCCCCAGATCTCAATCCAATCGAGCATCTGTGGGATGAGCTGAACAAACAAGTCCAATCCATGAACCCATCTCGCAACTTACAGGACTTAAAGGATCTGCTGCTAACATCTTGGTGTCAGATACCACAGCACAGCTTCAGGGGTCTAGAGGAGTCCAGGCCTCGACGGGTCAGGGATGTTTTGGCAGCAAAATGGGGAACAACACAATATTAGGAAGGTGGTCATAATGTTAAAGGGTTAGTTCACCCAAAACTGTAGATTGTGTCATTAATGACTGAGCCTCATGTGGTTGGACACCCGTCAGACCTCCGTTCATCTTCAGACACAAATGAAGATATTTTAGTGTAAATCTGATGCTCTGAAAGGCCTCCATTGGCTCAACTTTACACTCTCAAGACCCTTAAAAGACACTAAAGACTAAAGTTACAAAGTCCATCTCACTACAGCGGCTCTACAATAACTTTATGAAGACGAGAATAGTTTCTGTGCGCAAAAAAACCCTAAATAACGACTTATATAGTGATGACGATTTCAAAACACGGCATCATGAAGCTTCAAAGCGTTATGAATCAGTGAGTCGATTCAGCGGTTCAGAGCGTTATGAATCAGCGAGTCGATTCAGCGGTTCAGAGCGTTATGAATCAGCGAGTCGATTCAGCGGTTCAGAGCGTTATGAATCAGTGAGTCGATTCAGCGGTTCAGAGCGTTATGAATCAGTGAGTCGATTCAGCGGTTCAGAGCGTTATGAATCAGTGAGTCGATTCAGCGGTTCAGAGCGTTATGAATCAGTGAGTCGATTCATGATTCGGATCGCGTGTCAAACCGCCAAACTGCTGAAATCACGTGAAGCTTCATGAGGCCGTGTTTTGAAATCGTCATCACTATATAAGTCGTTATTTAGGGTTTTTTTGCGCACAGAAACTATTCTGGTCTTCATAAAGTTATTGTAGAGCCGCTGTAGTGAGATGGACTTTGTAACTTTAGTCTTTAGTGTCTTTTAAGGGTCTTGAGAGTGTAAAGTTGAGCCAATGGAGGCCTTTCAGAGCATCAGATTTACACTAAAATATCTTCATTTGTGTCTGAAGATGAACGGAGGTCTGACGGGTGTCCAACCACATGAGGCTCAGTCATTAATGACACAATTTACAGTTTTGGGTGAACTAATATATATATATATATATATATACATATATGTATATTAGAGGTTTAATCTAATTAATTAAATTATATTTTATTTGATTCAACATTTGAATTTATTACACATAAACTTATAGAATACAAGAACCATGATTTATAAGAACCAGTTTGATTATCAACATCCTTCAAAATATATTTTCTTTTATGTTCCACAAAGGACAGAAAGTCATACAGGTTTAAAACAAATTTTTTTTTTAAAGAAGTGACACATTAAATAAGAAACTAAAACTGCCTGTAAATGTCTAAATGTGCGGATCATTGAATCATTCGATTGGTTCAAACGTTTGATTCATTCCAGAATGCAGTAAACGGCTCTCTTCATGAATGAGTCATTGATTCACTCGATTGATTCGCTCAAAACACTGATTCAGAAACGGAACACCTGTTGAGAGACTCAACACTTCTGCTCTGGCTTTAAAAGGCAAAATTGAGCAAAAACACTATTTAGTCTAAAATATAACACATACATAACACAAACTGGCGTATAACATCAATATCACGTTTGCACTGGTGCTATTCAGGCACTCGTGTGATCCTGCTTGATATAAATATGAGACAGAAACTCATACAGGGGCATTTCTGCCCTGATATCGTGAATGTTAGGGTCATTCTAACTGCATTCTATAGGCTCATTTATATACACACACACATTTCTTGAGTGTAGACGAGCTCGCAGCTGACAGACGAGCACTAACCCCTATAAAACTCCCCTGATTTCACAGGCTCTTTAAAGTGATTTACGAGTGATTATCAAGGCTTTATGACGGTGTTAGACGGATAATCTGGGTTCAGTCTCCGCTAGCGAAAGAAGCAGGGAAAGAACAAATCGTTGTTTACCGGCTGAATCCATTCAGTGACCATGGCAACCTCATTCCCACCAAACAACTGACCTAATGTAGAGGTCAAATGGTCTGTGGCGTTACATCAGCACGGAAATTTCAATCTTCTCCACCGAGCAGACGGATCCCAGAGTGCCGGAACGGGACACGGAACTCGCTTTGATTCCTGTTGTGGAGATTTGTTTTCCATGTTAATGAAAAAACAGCTCAGATAATGGAATAGCTTAATATATATTGATTTTGTTGTGGAAAGGTTGTTTGCTAATAAGAGCCGAATTGGTTTCTTTCTCGGCGTCCGGCCTCTGTGTGTCTCCGGCAGGCAATCAGAAATAGCCATGCGGATCTGTGGAGAAATTTACCCTGCATACCTTCACACACTCACACACACACACACACACACACACACACACACACACACACACACACACACACACACACACAATTTATCTCGGCGCAAATGGAAAACCACTGAGAGAGAAAATAATTTCATCACAGCATTCTCAGTGGTTCCGACACAAGAAATTCTATGAATTCATCAGGGGTAAAATATTATCACAGTTCAACTCGCAGGATGAGATGATTCACTGTACAACTCAAACTCTTACACACACTCACACACTTACAGAACGACCTAAAACAGAGAGACATACACAGTTATAGATATGAACATGACTCTCAGAAGTGTGTGTGTGTGTGTGTGATGCCTTTTTCAGTTTAATAAGGGGAAGTCAGTTGTGATGTAACAGAAGTAGTGACCGATCTTTTCTTCTGTATTGGGATTTTAATAAAATAGAAAATATGAAAGGCGGGAAATTGGTTTTATCCTTCAGTTGTTGACTGGATGGAGGCAGATGTAAATAGGGCTGCCACTAACGACTTTTTTTATATTGATTAATCTATCGACTAATTTATTGATTAATTTATCGCTTGATGTACCGACTTATTAATCGATTAATCTATCCGCTAATTTATCGATTAATCTATCGGCTATTTATCGCCTGATCTACCGACTAATTTATCGATTAATCACCTAATCTATCGACTAATTTATCAACTAATCTACCGGCTGCTTTATTGATTGGTCGATTAATCTATCGACTCATTTATTGATTGATCGCTTTATCTATCGCCTGATTTATCTCTTGATATATCGGCTACTTTATCGATTAATCTATCGACTAATTTATCGATTAGTCACTTGATCTATCGCCTGGTTTGACGATTAATCTATCGACTAATTTATCAATTACTCTATCGTCTGGTTTATCGATTAATCTATCAATTAATTTATCGATTAATCTATCGGCTATTTATCGCCTGATCTACCGACTATTTTATTGATTAATCACCTAATCTATCGACTAATTTATCAACTAATCTAACGGTTAATTTATTGATTGGTCGATTAATCTATCGACTCATTTATTGATTAATCGCTTTATCTATCGCCTGATTTATCTCTTGATATATCGGCTACTTTATCGATTAATCTATCGACTAATTTATCGATTAGTCACTTGATCTATCGCCTGGTTTGACGATTAATCTATCGACTAATTTATCAATTACTCTATCGTCTGGTTTATCGATTAATCTATCAATTAATTTATCGATTAATCTATCGGCTATTTATCGCCTGATCTACCGACTATTTTATTGATTAATCACCTAATCTATCGACTAATTTATCAACTAATCTAACGGTTAATTTATTGATTGGTCGATTAATCTATCGACTCATTTATTGATTAATCGCTTTATCTATCGCCTGATTTATCTCTTGATATATCGGCTACTTTATCGATTAATCTATCGACTAATTTATCGATTAGTCACTTGATCTATCGCCTGGTTTGACGATTAATCTATCGACTAATTTATCAATTACTCTATCGTCTGGTTTATCGATTAATCTATCAATTAATTTATCGATTAATCTATCGGCTATTTATCGCCTGATCTACCGACTATTTTATTGATTAATCACCTAATCTATCGACTAATTTATCAACTAATCTAACGGTTAATTTATTGATTGGTCGATTAATCTATCGACTCATTTATTGATTAATCGCTTTATCTATCGCCTGATTTATCTCTTGATATATCGGCTACTTTATCGATTAATCTATCGACTAATTTATCGATTAGTCACTTGATCTATCGCCTGGTTTGACGATTAATCTATCGACTAATTTATCAATTACTCTATCGTCTGGTTTATCGATTAATCTATCAATTAATTTATCGATTAATCTATCGACTAATTTATTGGTTAAGCGATTAATCTATCGACTAATTTATCACAATAATTTTCAACAATTTTACTTAAAAACATTTAATTTAACTTGCAACATTGGCCTTCAGTAGTGTACTATAAAAGAGTATAAATGTAAACAAGCCCTTGACCAAATGTAAAACTAAAAGAGTAAAAATGTAAAAAGGCACACATTTGTAAACCAACATAACAAAAACAAGAGAATATCAGCAAATACTTTTTATATAGAATAGTGTTGTCACGATACCAAAACTATGACTTCGATACGATACCAGACTAAAATACCGCAATACTGATACTGAATCCATACCATGGCAAAAAACTGTACAAGTAATTGAATAATATGACAGAACTTATTATTCATTGTTTTATCAAATAAAACATTAATATATAATCAAATTAATATATATATTCCGATCTTAAAACCCGTTTAGTGTGATTTTTCTATAGATAACTGTAGAAAAAATGGCATTAAATTCACATTAAATCATCTTATATATGAAATGAATTTGGGAACACAGCAGCCAAAAAAGCAATTAAACAAAGTTTCAAATCCTAAATGTGAAATATATATTGGTGAAAGTGCTTTTTTTTTATATAGTTCTGTAAAATGATTCATTATTTAAGCTGTCTTCAATCATCCTTTTCTGGAACTTATTGTTTTTTAGTTGAATAACTTCAGTCTAGCATGAATTCAGTGTAATTTGCTCTATACTTCACATCCCTTTCTGGTCTCCACAGTTCACTGAAATGGTAAATCAATTATGCCGTCCATAGAGCTGCATTTAATCCGGAATATATTATTAAAGAGGATCTATTGTGTCCGTGTACAGTCTTGATGTTGTTTTTGTGCTCGACTAGAGCAGGTTTTCTAGGTTGAATGTTGATTATTTCCTCATATTCTCCAGTGTTGCGGCTCCTCTCTTCAGTCTGTCAGTAACTCTGTTTACTTCCTGTCTCTATGAAGCCCCTCCTTCTGAAAAGCTCTATCTATCTATCTATCTATCTATCTATCTATCTATCTATCTATCTATCTATCTATCTATCTATCTATCTATCTATCTATCTATCTATCTATCTATCTATCTATCTATCTATCTATCTATCTATCTATCTGTCTGTCTGTCTGTCTGTCTGTCTGTCTGTCTGTCTGTCTGTCTGTCTGTCTATCTATCTATCTATCTATCTATCTATCTATCTATCTATCTATCTATCTATCTATCATCCATTCACCCATCCATCTATATATCAAACTGTCATTCTATCCATCAATCATCCATCTATCATCCATACACCCATCCATACACCCATCCATACACCCATCCATCCATCCATCCATCCATCCATCCATCCATCCATCCATCCATCCATCCATCCATCCATCCATACACCCATCCATCCATCCATCCATCCATCCATCAAACTGTCATTCTATCCATCCATCCGTCCATCCATCCATCCATCCATCCATCAAACTGTCATTCTATCCATCCATCCATCCATCCATCCATCAAACTGTCATTCTATCCATCCATCCATCCATCAAACTGTCATTCTATCCATCCATCCATCCATCCATCAAACTGTCATTCTATCCATCCATCCATCCATCAAACTGTCATTCTATCCATCCATCCATCCATCCATCCATCAAACTGTCATTCTATCCATCCATCCATCCATCTATATATCAAACTGTCATTCTATCCATCCATCCATCCATCAATCAATCATCCATCTATCATCCATACACCCATCCATCCATCAAACCGTCTACCTGTCTGTCTGTCTGTCTGTCTGTCATTCTATCCATCCATCAAACTGTCATCCATCCATCCATCATTGTTGCGGCTCCTCTCTTCCCAGTCTGTCAGTAACGCTCTGTTTAGTTCCTGTCTCTGTGAAGCCCCTCCTTCTGAAAAGCACACTGTGCTCTGATTGGTCGGCTGGAGCGGTGGGTTGTGATTGGTCAAGCACTTCGAGCGTGTTTGGGAAATGCCCCGCCCCTTACCATAACTGCCAGTTTCAACACACTACTGACTAACTCAACCAGGCCCCGCCCCTTTATCCTGCGTATGAATTATTATAATGAGGAATATTGTGACGTGTTTGTTCCCGGAGGAAAACTCAAGACTACAATGAGTTCAGGAGTTCAGAAACACTGACACTGATATAGAGAAGAACAGCAACACTACACACTAGAGAACAAGGGGAAAAGCACAATAGCCCTTCTCTAAATGTGAAATATCCCTCTTTTTTACTCTCCACATTCATGTTCAGTTTTGTTGTTCAGTTAAACGTTGAACAATTAGACGTGTTTGTGTGTCACACCTGCTGTAATTAAGAGCAGGCTCACTCCGGCGAAGCGTTTACAGCTCAAGCGGCGCTGGCGCGGCCCTTAACGGCTTCAAACCAGACTTCACAGGCTGCTCTCATTTACATATTAATGACATTTTCATGCTACGTTTCACTTTACGCAGTGTCACTAACCGCGGAGAGACAGTGGAAGAGAATGGAAGAAAAGGCCCACGCATAATAACAAGCTGTAAAACGGCGAAGGTGTAGCTGTGAACAAAATCATAATTGCGCGCGGGTGAATTACGCGGCCCTCCGAGCGCCCGTTGAGCTGTGAATCTGCCGCAGACGTAGACGAATTATGAAAACAATAACAGAAAAATAGTGTGACCAGTCGTAGATAAACGGCAGTAGTGACTCGCATGTGGTGTAAATATGAGCGAGCGGCTGTTGGCGTGTTTCTGATAACGGTAATCCGCAAAACACAGTGTTTCCGGCTGTGTGATAACACAATAACTCAAGGGAGGAAAAAGCTATGAAAGTGCTGAATACTAAAGCAGAACACAAATAGCTCCCTTGTTTACTATGGTAAATGTTTATAACGAGTACTTTTGTAATGAATTATACAGTTCAGAACTTTCACATTAAACACTTTCAGCTCTAAAATCTGATTGGTCGAGCTTTAATTGAATTCTAAACTATATGTGATTATATCATATATTTTATTAGGGTTTATATACTATTATAATTTTTATTCATATTTTAAATTGGATTTTATAGGTTTCATTTTGTTTTGTTTTAAGTCATTTTTTATTACTCTGTTTTTTTTGTACTATATAGCTTTATTTTTATTTCAGTTTTAGTCATTTTAGTATTTCAACTTAAAATTATATTTCAGTTCATTTTCATCTTTATATATATATTTTTTAATTAATCTTTATTTGAATATTATGGAAGCTTGCGTCTGTCACATAATACAAAAATGTTAAAGATAATCGTAACTTTTTTTCTCACAATTGCAAGTTTATATCTCACAATTCTGGCTTTTTTTCCTCACAATTCTGACTTGTTTTTCTCGCAATTGTCTTTTTTCTTGCAAATTCTACGTTTGTTCTCGCAATTTACATCTTGCAACCCCCCCCCCCCCCCCCCCCCCACCCGCAACTCCTCAATTTTGAGTTTATATCTCGCAATTCTGCTTCAGTTCCTTTGTCTCACAATTTCCTGCCAATTCTGACTTTTTTCTTTTTTTACAATTACAATTTTACAATTTTTTTCTCGAAATTTAGTTTTCTCGCAATTCTTTTTTTCCGCAATTCACAACTTTGAGTTTATATCTTGCAATTCTGACTTTTTTCCTCGCAATTCTGAATTTTTTTTCCCGCAATTCTGACTTTTCTCACAATTACAACTTTTTTCTCGCAATTTACATCTTTCAATTCAGTTTTTTCCTCACAATTCTTTTCATCCCGCAAATCCTCAATTTTGAGTTATATCTCGCAATTCTGCCTTTTTTCCCTCAAAAATGTCAAAAAAATTTCCTCACAATTTTTACTTTTTTTCCTCACGATTTCCTGCAAATTCTGACTTTTTTCTTTTTTACAATTCCGATTTGTTTCTCTCGCAATTAACTTTTTTTCACATTTGCTACTTTTTTTCTCACAATTGTGACTTTTTTTCTAGTATTTGACATTTTTCTCGCAAATCTGACTTTTTAATCACAATTACAACTTTCTTGCAATTCTCGCAATTTATATCTTGTAATTCTGACTTTTTTCTCATAATTGCAACTTTTTTCTCGCAATTTATATCTTGCAATTCGTTTTTTTCAAGTTTATATCTTGCAATTCTGGCTTTTTTCCTCACAATTCTGACTTGTTTTTCTCGCAATTTACTTTTTTCTTGCAATTCTTTCCCACCCGCAACTTCTCAATTTTGAGTTTATATCTCGCAATTCTGCCTTTTATTCCCTCAAATTAGAGTTTTTTTCTCACAATTTCCTGCAAATTCTGACTTTTTTCTCACAATTCTGACTTGTTTTTCTTGCAGTTCTTTTTTTCCGCAATTCACAACTTTGAGTTTATATCTCGCAATTCTGCCTTTAATTCCCTCAAATTGGAGTTTTTTCTCACAATTTCCTGCAAATTCAGACTTTTTTCCTCACAATTTTGACTTTTTTCTCACAATCTCCTGCAAATTCTGATTTGTTTTTCTCGCAATTAACTTTTTCACATTTGCTACTTTTTTCTCACAATTGTGACTTTTTTCTCGCAATTTACATCTTGCAATTATGATGTTTTTTCCCCTGCAACTCCTCAATTTTGAGTTTCTCGTAATTCTGCTTTTTATTCCCTCAATTTAGAGGTTTTTTTTCTCACAATTTCCTGCAAATTCTGACTTTTTTCTTTTTTTACAATTGCGACTTGTTTTTCTCGCAATTTACTTTTTTCTTGCAAATACTTCCTTTTTTTCACAATTGCAATTTTTTTCTTGCAGTTCTCGCAATAAACATATCTTATTTGTTTTTTCCCGCAACTCGCAACTTTGTTTCTTTCTTGCAATTCTGCCTTTTTTTCCTTGCAATTTTTACTTTTTTCTCACTATTTCCTGCAAATTCAGACTTTTTTCCTCGCAATTCTGACTTTTTCTCACAATTGCAAGTTTATATAAAATTCGGAGGTTTTTTTTATCACAATTGCAAACTTTTTCTCGCAATTTCCTGCAAATTCTGAATTCTGAAATTTCTTTTTTTACAATTCCGATTAGTTTTTCTCGCATTTGACTTTTTTCTCGCAAATCTGACTTTATCACAATTACAACTTTCTTGCAATTCTCACAATTTAAATCTTGCAATTCTGATGTTTTTTCTTGCAATTATTTTTTTTCACAACACAATTTGGAGTTTATATCTTGCAATTCTGACTTTTTTCTCACAATTTTGACTTTTCTCACAATTTTTAATTTTTTTTCCTCACAATTCTTAAATTGTTTCTTGCTATTCTTTTTTTCTCGCAACTCTTCTCAGAATTTTTCATTTATATCTCGTAATTCTTACTTTTTCACAGAATTGCGAGACTTTACCTTTTTATGTCTTATTCCATGGTGGAAACAAGCTTCCATACAATATATTATTATTCTCATATATTACTATTATATGACATATTATATAAATACATTTTATATATATATATATATATATACATATACACCGATCAGGCATAACATTATGACAGGTGAAGTGAATTACACTGATTAGGCTATCTCTTCTTCACCTGTTAGTGGGTGGGATATATTCGGCAGCAAGTGAATATTTTGTCCTTTTAGCGTTCAGAACCTCTCCTTGTCCAGGATAATTTATTAAAATTAGACAGTTTCAGCTCTGAAATCTGATTGGTCGAGCCATTCGAAATTGCATTTTAATTGAAGTCTAAATCATGCGCCACATTACAAGGTTGCTTAGCGATCATAAACTACCTAGAGTGAAACTAATGAACTTATTTCAATTGCTTATTGAATATTTCTTTGTGATAATTGGCATTAATAAATTGCATTAATTGTTTTTTATCGGTAAAAATCACTGCGATGAAAATAAACCTGTGACTTTTTGCTCTGAAAGGGGAAAAAGAGGAAAACTTTGCGATGACTTTTATTTGAAACTGATGCAGGTTAATCAGACCCCCCCCCCCTGATCTGCCAATCTCTCCAACCTATTTATCAATACTTAACCGAGAAGAGACGCTGTCATTTCACAGGTCAATTCACTCTAATTATGCCGCAGCGATTTAATCTGCTTTTAAACAGCCAGACGGACACTTTAGAAAAATTTCATTAACCTCCCAATTTTCAATCTCTTCTCTTTATTAGACGGGCATCCTGCGACCGCTGGCACGCTGATGAACAAACGGGATTTAGATCAGACAGACGGAGGCAAAACAAGAGAGACAGACCAGATTCAAAACCATTCAAGGACTCCTTAGACGCCCATACAAGTGTCAAACAGAGCTACATATTAAACATATAGATATTAATAGAAACCAAGCATATTATGATTAGATTTGAAGTAAGCACATTATTGTTGTTGCACATATTACTTTTCATTGCTAAAATTGAGATTTATGCATCATAACAAGTATGCATGTTGCGATATAATCACTGTTAACTGTCAGTTATTGTAATGATTTGCAGAGGCATGGAAACGAACCCTTGGCCTTCTTCTGTCAGGTTTGTGTTTTGCTGCTGTGCGGAGGCTAATAGGCTCCGCCCCCTGAGCAGATGCTAACACTGCACCCCCTCTGACCTCTGACCTCTCACACCTGTTTCAATTAGAGCGCGACAGCGCGTCACCTCGTACCTGCACCCGCCGAGCTGAGACTGACACACACACACACACACACACACACACACACACACATACACACACACACACACACACACACACACACACACACACACACACACACACACACACACACACACACACACACATCCTCAATGATTTAGTTTAGAAGCACTCAGACATACACTAATGGCTCGGGATGTCAGTCACTGTTAGGAGAGATTTACACTCACAAACACGTGATAGACAGACAGACAGACAGACAGACAGATCTATCTATCTATCTATCTATCTATCTATCTATCTATCTATCTATCTATCTATCTATCTATCTATCTATCTATCTATCTATCTATCTATCTATCTATCTATCTATCTATCTATCTGTCTGTCTGTCTGTCTGTCTGTCTGTCTGTCTGTCTGTCTGTCTGTCTGTCTGTCTGTCTGTCTATCTATCGTCTGTCTTTCTGTCCATCTGTCTGTCTATCTATCTATCGTCTGTCTTTCTGTCTGTCTGTCTGTCTGTCTGTCTGTCTGTCTGTCTGTCTCTATCTATCTATCTATCTATCTATCTATCTATCTATCTATCTATCTATCTATCTATCTATCTATCTATCTATCTGTCTGTCTGTCTGTCTGTCTGTCTGTCTGTCTGTCTGTCTGTCTGTCTGTCTGTCTCTATCTATCTATCTATCTATCTATCTATCTATCTATCTATCTATCTATCTATCTATCTATCTATCTATCTATCTATCTATCTATCTATCTATCTATCTATCTATCTATCTATCTATCTGTCTGTCTGTCTGTCTGTCTGTCTGTCTGTCTGTCTGTCTGTCTGTCTGTCTGTCTGTCTGTCTGTCTGTCTGTCTGTCTGTCTGTCTGTCTGTCTGTCTGTCTATCTATCGTCTGTCTTTCTGTCCATCTGTCTGTCTATCTATCTATCGTCTGTCTTTCTGTCTGTCTGTCTGTCTGTCTGTCTGTCTGTCTGTCTGTCTGTCTCTATCTATCTATCTATCTATCTATCTATCTATCTATCTATCTATCTATCTATCTATCTATCTATCTATCTATCTATCTATCTATCTATCTATCTATCTATCTATCTATCTATCTATCTGTCTGTCTGTCTGTCTGTCTGTCTGTCTGTCTGTCTGTCTGTCTGTCTGTCTGTCTGTCTATCTATCGTCTGTCTTTCTGTCCATCTGTCTGTCTATCTATCTATCGTCTGTCTTTCTGTCCATCTGTCTGTCTATCTATCTATCTATCTATCTATCTATCTATCTATCTATCTATCTATCTATCTATCTATCTGTCTGTCTGTCTGTCTGTCTGTCTGTCTGTCTGTCTGTCTGTCTGTCTGTCTGTCTGTCTGTCTATCTATCTATCTATCTATCTATCTATCTATCTATCTATCTATCTATCTGTCTGTCTGTCTGTCTGTCTGTCTGTCTGTCTATCTATCGTCTGTCTTTCTGTCCATCTGTCCGTCTGTCTGTCTGTCTGTCTGTCTGTCTGTCTGTCTGTCTGTCTGTCTGTCTGTCTGTCTGTCTGTCTGTCTGTCTATCTATCTATCTATCTATCTATCTATCTATCTATCTGTCTGTCTGTCTGTCTGTCTGTCTGTCTGTCTGTCTATCTATCTATCGTCTGTCTTTCTGTCCATCTGTCTGTCTATCTATCTATCTATCTATCTATCTATCTATCTATCTATCTATCTATCTATCTATCTATCTATCTATCTATCTATCTATCTATCTATCTATCTATCTATCTATCTATCTATCTATCTATCTATCTATCTATCTGTCTGTATGTCTGTCTTTCTGTCTATCTGTCTGTCTATCTGTCTGCCTGTCTTTCTGTCTATCTATCTGTCTGTCTGCCTGCCTGTCTGTCTATCTGTCTGTCTGTCTGCCTGCCTTTCTGTCTATCTATCTGTCTGCCTGTCTTTCTGTCTATCTATCTGTCTGCCTGCCTGTCTATCTGTCTGCCTGCCTTTCTGTCTGTCTATCTATCTGCCTGTCTTTCTGTCTATCTATCTGTCTGCCTGCCTGTCTGTCTATCTGTCTGTCTGCCTGTCTATCTGTCTGCCTGCCTTTCTGTCTGTCTATCTGTCTACCCGTCTTTCTGTCTAGTTCAAGTTATTTAGCAACTGCTAAATAATACAAAAAATGTTAATTTTCTCCATATTTCATATGCATGTCTGTCTTTCTATCTTTCTGCCTGCCTATCTGTCTGCCTGTCTATCTATCTGTCTGTCTGCCTGTCTTTCTGTCTATCTATCTGTCTGCCTGTCTATCTATCTGTCTGTCTGCCTGTCTTTCTGTCTATCTATCTGTCTGCCTGTCTTTCTGTCTATCTATCTGTCTGCCTGTCTATCTATCTGTCTGCCTGTCTTTCTGTCTATCTATCTGTCTGTCTGTCTTTCTGTCTATCTGTCTGTCTGTCTGCCTGTCTTTCTGTCTGTCTGTCTGTCTATCTGTCTGCCTGTCTTTCTGTCTATCTATCTGTCTGCCTGTCTATCTATCTGTCTGTCTGCCTGTCTTTCTGTCTATCTGTCTGCCTGTCTATCTATCTATCTATCTATCTATCTATCTATCTATCTATCTATCTATCTATCTATCTATCTATCTATCTATCTATCTGTCTGTCTGTATGTATGTCTGTCTTTCTGTCTATCTATCTTTCTGTCTGTCTGTCTGTCTGTCTGTCTGTCTGTCTGTCTGTCTGCCTGTCTTTCTGTCTATCTATCTGTCTGCCTGTCTATCTATCTATCTGTCTGTATGTATGTCTGTCTTTCTGTCTATCTATCTTTCTGTCTGTCTGTCTGTCTGTCTATCTATCTGTCTGTCTGCCTGTCTTTCTGTCTATCTATCTGTCTGCCTGTCTATCTATCTATCTATCTGTCTGTATGTATGTCTGTCTTTCTGTCTATCTATCTTTCTGTCTGTCTGTCTGTCTGTCTGTCTGTCTGTCTGTCTGTCTGTCTGTCTATCTATCTTTCTGTCTGTCTGTCTGTCTGTCTGCCTGTCTTTCTGTCTATCTATCTGTCTGCCTGTCTATCTATCTATCTATCTATCTGTCTGTATGTATGTCTGTCTTTCTGTCTATCTATCTATCTTTCTGTCTGTCTGTCTGTCTGTCTGTCTGTCTGTCTGTCTGTCTGTCTGTCTGCCTGTCTTTCTGTCTATCTATCTATCTTTCTGTCTGTCTGTCTGTCTGTCTGTCTGTCTGTCTGTCTGTCTATCTATCTGTCTGTCTGTCTGTCTGTCTATCTATCTGTCTGTCTGCCTGTCTTTCTGTCTATCTATCTGTCTGCCTGTCTATCTATCTATCTTTCTGTCTGTCTGTCTGTCTGTCTGTCTGTCTGTCTGTCTGTCTATCTATCTGTCTGTCTGCCTGTCTTTCTGTCTATCTATCTGTCTGCCTGTCTATCTATCTATCTATCTGTCTGTATGTCTGTCTGTCTGTCTGTCTGTCTGTCTGTCTGTCTGTCTGTCTGTCTGTCTGTCTGTCTGTCTGTCTCC
>NC_137117.1:857924-922924 GCF_949357685.1 Gobio gobio | reverse complement strand
CTGTCTATCTATCTGTCTGCCTGTCTATCTGCCTGCCGGTCTTTCTGTCTGTCTGTCTATCTGTCTGTCTGCCTCTCTGTCTGTCTGTCTATCTATCTGCCTGTCTATCTGTCTGTCTGTCTGTCTATCTGTCTGTCTGTCTGTCTATCTGTCTGTCTGCCTCTCTGTCTGTCTGTCTATCTATCTGCCTGTCTATCTGTCTGTCTGTCTGTCTATCTGTCTGTCTGCCTGTCTTTATGTCTATCTATCTATCTGTCTGCCTGTCTGTCTGTCTATCTGTCTATCTATCTGCCTGTCTATCTGTCTGTCTGCCTGTCTTTCTGTCTATCTATCTATCTGTCTATCTGTCTGCCTGTCTATCTATCTGTCTGCCTGTCTTTCTGTCTTCAAGTTATTTAGCAACTGCTAAATAATAAAATAAATGTTAATTTTCTCCATATTTCATCCGTCTGTCTGTCAAAGGATCTCTATACGGCTCAGGGATGCGACATGAGAGCAGTTCTCCGGGTCCGACCCGCCTCATATTCGCAGAATCACTTCTGAACATGTTGCTATAGTAACCGTTCATTTGTTCGTGCTTAAACAGGAGGTGAAATGCAGATAATGTCTCTCTTCCTCCCTCGCGCTCTCCTTTACGAGTCCTCCTCTACACCTCCGTCATTCTGTCTGTTCCTCCGGATCTCAGACGGTGGATGTGGAATAAACCGGGTGGAGTTTTTTGAGTCCCTGGCCTCATTTTTCACTCTGTGTGTATTCATTATGCATGATATAATTCAGCGGTTTTCAAATATAGATGGTTTTTATATATACGCCGCTTCGAGATTTTACAGCAATAACGGCGTCAAGTGAAACTCGGCCACTGTTAAAGCACTGGATTATGCCATCGTTTCCGCACACTATGTCAGTTTCAAACACCGTAGAGAAGGATTTTTATTTTATTGGAGTTATGTTTTACAAGAAAATATGTGGTTGGCTTGAAAAATGAAGATTCAAAAATCATAAAAGTCCCAAAGGCTTTCATTGAGGGGGTCAAAACTTTAATACAAGATCTCTAATTGAGTATTTCAGCTTCTATCACTAACAAACCAAGCAAATAGCTTAAGACATGCTAGCAAATTTGCTAAATCATGGTAACAACATACTAAATCATGCTAGCAATGTGTTAAAACATGTGAAATCATGCTGGCAAACATGATAATTCATGCTAACGACATGCAAACATGTTAATTTCTGTTAACAACAAGCTAAATCATGCTAGCAACATGATAATTAATGGTAACGACATGTCAAATAATGTTAACATGCTAATTTATGCTAACAAAATGATAATTCATGCTAGCAATAACATGTCAGCAACATGTTAAATCATGCTAGCAACATGATAATTAATGCTAACGGCATGTTAAATAATGTAAATAGCTTAGGATATGTTAGCAAATTTGCTAAATCATGGGAACAACATGCTAATTAATGTTAACGACATGCTAAATCCTGGTAACAACATGTTAATTAATGCTAACAAAATGCTAAATCATGATAACAAAATGCTAAATCATGGTAACAACATGCTAATTAATGTTAACAACATGGTAAATCATGGTAACAACATGCTAAATTATGCTAGCAACATGTTAATTAATGCTAACTAAATGCTAACTGACAGCTAAATGCTAAATCATGCTAGCAAAACATGCTAACGAAATGTTAAATCATGGTAACAACATGCTAAATCATGCTAACAATGTGTTAAAACATGTTGGCAAACATGTTAAATTAAACTAGCACTCTGTGTGTATTCGCATGATTTTAAAAGTCCCAAAGGCTTTCATTGAGGGGTCAAAACTTTAATACAAGATCTCTAATAGAGTATATCAGCTTCTATCACTAACAAAGCCTAGCAAATAGCTTAAGACATGCTAGCAAATTTGCTAAATCATGGTAACAACATGCTAAATCATGCTAGCAATGTGTTAAAACATGTTAGCAACATGATAATTCATGCTAACAACATACTAAATCAGGCGAACATGATAATTTATGCTAACATGCTAAATCATGCTAGCAATGTGTTAAAACATGGTAGCAAACATGTTAAATCATGCTAACAACATGATAATTCATGCTAACGACATGTTGAATAATGCAAACATGATAATTTATGCTAATGCCAAGCTTAATCATGTTAACAATGTGTTAAAACAAGTTAGCAACATGATAATTAATGCTAACAACATGGTAAATCAGGCCAACATGTTAATTTATGCTAACATGCTAAATCATGTTAGCTAAATCATGCTAGCAACATGATAATTCATGCTAAAGACATGTTAAATAATGCGAACATGATGATTTATACTTATGACATGCTTACTCATGTTAACAATGTGTTAAAACGTGTTAGCAAACATAATTAATGCTAACAACATGATAAATCAGGCAAACATGTTAATTTATGCTAACATGATAAATCTTGCTACCAATGTGTTAAAACATGTTAGCAAACATGTTAAATCATGCTAGCAAACATGATAATTCATGCTAACGACATGTTAAATAATGCGAACATGATTATTAATGCTAACAACATGCTTAATCATGTTAACAATGTGTTAAAACATATTAGCAACATGTTAAATGATGCTAGCAAACATGATAATTCATGTTAATGACACACTAAATCATGCAAACATGTTTATTTATGCTAACAACATGCTAAATAATGTTAACAACCTAATTAATGCTAACGAAATGTTAAATCATGCTAGCAATGTGTTAAAACATGTTGGTAACATGTTAAATTAAACTAGCAACATGATAGGCCATGCTAACGAAATGCAAATTAATGCAAACATGCTTATTTATGCTAACAACATGGTAGCAATGTGTTAAAACATGTTAACAACATGTTAAATAATGCTAGCAAAATGCTAACAACCTGCTAAATCATATTAGTGACATGTTGAATAATGCTAACAACATGATAATAAATGCTAGCAATGTGTTAAATCATGCTAGCAACATGATAATTTATGCTAAAGAAATGCTAAATAATGAAAAAATGCTAAATTATGCTAACAAAATGCTAAATCATGCTAGCAATGTGTTAAAACATGTTAAATCATGCTAGCAAACATGATAATTCATGCTAACGACATGTTAAATAATGCGAACATGATTATTAATGCTAACAACATGCTTAATCATGTTAACAATGTGTTAAAACATGTTAGCAAACATGTTAAATGATGCTAGCAAACATGATAATTCATGTTAATGACACACTAAATAATGCAAACATGTTAATTTATGCTAACAACATGCTAAATAATGTTAACAACATAATTAATGCTAACGAAATGCTAAATAATTCAAACATGCTAACAAAATGTTAAATCATGCTAGCAATGTGTTAAAACATGTTGGTAACATGTTAAATTAAACTAGCAACATGATAGGCCATGCTAACGAAATGCTAATTAATGCAAACATGCTTATTTATGCTAACAACATGGTAGCAATGTGTTAAAACATGTTAACAACATGTTAAATAATGCTTGCAAAATGCTAACAACCTGCTAAATCATATTAGTGACATGTTGAATAATGCTAACAACATGATAATAAATGCTAGCAATGTGTTAAAACAGGTTAGCAACATGTTAAATCATGCTAGCAACATGATAATTTATGCTAAAGAAATGCTAAATAATGAAAACATGCTAATTTATGCTAACAAAATGCTAAATCATGCTAGCAATGTGTTAAAACATGTTAACAACATGTTAAATAATGCTAGCAAAATGATAACAACCTGCTAAATCATATTAGTGACATGTTGAATAATGCTAACAACATGATAATAAATGCTAGCAATGTGTTAAAACAGGTTAGCAACATGTTAAATCATGCTAGCAACATGATAATTAATGCTAAAGAAATGCTAAATAATGAAAACATGCTAATTTATGCTAACAAAATGCTAAATCATGCTAGCAATGTGTTAAAACATGTTAAATCATGCTAGCAAACATGATAATCCATGCTAACGACATGTTAAATAATGCAAACATGATTATTAATGCTAATAACATGCTTAATCATGTTAACAATGTGTTAAAACATGTTAGCAACATGTTAAATAATGCTAGCATACATGATAATTAATGTTAATGACACACTAAATCATGCAAACATGTTAATTTATGCTAACAACATGCTAAATAATGTTAGCAACATAAGTAATGCTAACTAAATGCTAAATCATGCTAGCAATGTGTTAAAACATGTTGGTAACATGTTTAATTAAACTAGCAACATGATAGGCCATGCTAACGAAATGCAAATTAATGCAAACATGCTAATTTATGCTAACAACATGGTAGCAATGTGTTAAAACATGTTAACAACATGTTAAATAATGCTAGCAACATGATAATTAATGCTAACAACACGCTAAATAATGCGAACATGTTAATTTATGATAACAAAATGCTAAATCATGTTAACAATGTTTTAAAACATGTTAACAACATGATCATTAATGCTAACAAAATGTTAAATAATGAAAACATGCTAATTTATGCTAACAAAATGCTAAATCATGCTAGCAATGTGTTAAAACATGTTAAATAATGCTAGCAAAATGTAATTTCTTGATTTTGTGGCATCAATGTGACATTTTCATGTCATCTACTGTACAAATATCATGCATCAGAATGACAGAAGTATTTGATATAGAAAGAGTAGAGAAGAGTGAAGCAGGTCTGCGAGATAATGTGCTCAAACCCGACCCTGATCCGCCCTTCAGGACGGAGGGATGACGGGATGAATATTGCATGCAGGTCGGCTGGTGAGACAGGCGGAAAATCACCTGTTCGTCGGCATCATTCTGGATTTATGAGTGTTGTCTCGATCGCGCCTCTGTCTTGTCAAGAATCACACGAGCCAGTCATCCGTAACTCGGCCTGAGAGAGAGAGAGAGAGAGAGAGAGAGAGAGAGAGAGAGAGAGAGAGATACAGAAATGAGGCCTTTCAATCACTGCTCATTCTTTGCATTATTCAAACAGCCAGTAAATATTAATAGGCTCAAAGGCCAGAAGCGTATGCAAACCTGACTGCCTGGCCAAATTATTGCACGCAAAGCTAATGTGAAAAAGTTAGCGATACGTATAATATTAGGGGTGTAACGATACACTCGAGTCACGATTCGATATAAATCGCGATACTGAACTCACGATATGTATCCCGATATTTTAAGCCAAAATAAAGAAGAGGGTGTTTTTATATTATTATTAAAATAATATTACTTTTTGTGTATTATTATCAGGACCCACAAATGTTCCCCCCATTGCATTATTATTAGTGCTGGGAATCTGGAAAAAAATTAACGAATTAATCAACAAAAAAAAATCTGTAATTAATCGCGATTAATCGCAAGTTTTTAATATTTTAAGTTTTTAATATTTTGATATTGTAATAATTTCAGTTACTCTCCAAATTAATGTAGAAACAATTTAAAGACGGCATATTTTAAATATGTGTTGTATTGTCATGTTTTTATGAATGAAGGCCAGTATCACTGATATTAATCTCTATATGAAACATTAATGACGTTACATTACAGTATAACTGAAAGATGCCAATTTCAACATTTATTAGGCTTTAAAAAAAATGTTTTTAATTTAAGTGAACTTAAAACAATCTTTACATAAACCCATTATAATAAATGTTATATTTACCCATGGCCTTCCCTGTTATACATATACAGAAATGTAATAGTTATCAAACACCTTTCTTAACTGCATAAATAATAAATGAAATATAGATTAATCATCATTAAAGCTACAATTTTAGTTATTAGTTATTTAACTAATTTAAGACTCTAATATGAGAATACTCAAAATTGTTATTGTTTGTTCAAGAGCAAAAGAGAACTCGATGTGAGCAGGAAACTGACGCGAGTCTGTCTGTGCGTCGAGTGTGTGTGTGTGTGTGTGTGTGTGTGTCAGAGTGTCCCTCGATTAGCTGACATGAGACGCAGCCACACAGACAGAACATTGACACACACACACACACACACACACACACACACACACACACACACACACACACACACACACACACACACACACACACACACACACACACACACACACACACACACACACACTCACACACTCACACACACACAGACAGGACATTGACACACACACACACACACACACACTCACACACACACACACACACACACACACACACACACACACACACACACACACACACACACACAGACAGGACATTGACACACACACACACACACACACACACACACACACACACACACACACACACACACAGACAGGACATTGACACACACACACACACACACACACACACACACACACAGACAGGACATTGACACACACACACACACACACACACACACACACACACACACACACACACACACACACACAGACAGGACATTGACACACACACACACACACACACACACACACACACACACACACACACACACACACACACACACACACACACACACACACACACAGACAGACAGGACATTGACACACACACACACACACACACACACACACAGACAGGACATTGACACACACACACACACACACACACACACACACACACACACACACACAGACAGGACATTGACACACACACACACACACACACACACACACACACAGACAGGACATTGACACACACACACACACACACACACACACACAGACAGGACATTGACACACACACACACACACACACACACACACACAGACAGGACATTGACACACACACACACACACACACACACACAGACAGACAGGACATTGACATACAGCGAGTTCTCTTGTGTCTTGTCGCGCTTAGAAGCATTTACATGTATAAGAGCGTGATCATGTAATGTAACGTTCGGCAAAAATGGATATAAAAACGGACACTGGAAATTATAGCGGTTGGAAAAATGATCGAACTCATTAGGCCTTGGGTCCTCCATCATGTGGATGTGACTTTGACCCGTCTCACCTACCTCAGCATTGTTGATGGAGACGGTTTTCTCTGTGTCTGTGGCTCTTTCAGCAGATCATGCGCCGCCACAAAGCACAAATGCTTCAGGAATGAGGAGCACAACAACGAGTTTGAGGCGTTGACTCGGCCTCCAAATTCCCCAGATCTCAATCCAATCGAGCATCTGTGGGATGAGCTGAACAAACAAGTCCAATCCATGGAGGGCCCACCTCACAACTTACAGGACTTAAAGGATCTGCTGCTAACATCTTGGTGCCAGATACCACAGCTCACCTTCAGGGGTCTAGAGGAGTCCAGGCCTCGACGGGTCAGGGATGTTTAATACACACATGCGATTTCTTTCCCTGCTGTTTACATTCACAGACATAACAAACTGTGTTTATGTGAACTGTGTGTGTGTTTTGACATAACCTTTTGTGTATTTGACAGTTTAAGCTCAATAAGATGTGAACAAGAACTTGGTTTAATACTCACGGGAAACCTCACAGACACATTCATGAGACACATGAGACTAAAAAGGGGCATAATTGGTCCACTTTAATAGCGAACTGAATAACACCGACTGCATTAATATGCTACATGTGAAAACAATGTTTAAATAATTTACCATTACACAATTTATCCCACTTCATATACTGTAAAAATGTGCGTCAAAATTGTACCTTTAGGGGTACAACAGCTTGTCGCTGGGGCATATTTGTACCTGTTTTACTCCTAAAAGGTGCATATTAGTACAAATACGTACCTTAAGGTCCTACTATGAACCTTTTTGTGGTAAAAAAAGGTACAAATGTGTCCTTTTAAGGGTACTGCCCCAGCGACAAGCTGTTGTACCCCAAAAGGTACAATTTTGACACCCTTTTTTATGCAGACAGAAGTATGCTAGTTTTCCAGTGAGAGTGAGAATAAAGGAAAATGTAGCTGTAATCTCTGAATAATTAAAGCTGTCTCCTTACTTCCCGCTTATCTTGTCGGGGAAACAGATAAAAAACCTGCAGCAAAGTTTGCATAAGCCGAACAGGACAGAATGACTGTTGAAGATGTGTGCAAGTGATTTGAGGTAGTGGATTAAAACTCTTGTCAGCTGCTAGCAATAAATGCAGAGGTTTAATATCCTGCTTTTGTTTACCTTCGTAATACACGTTTCTGGTCTCATTGTGAACCATTCGTCGGGTATTTCATTGTACAATACTTTTAATAATCAAACAAATCCTGGCAGATAACATCTCCGTCGTGTTGTAGTGTGTGTGTGTGTGTGTACTGTGTAGTGTTGTAGTAACTTCGCTCTCCTCGCCTGCTGGTGTCGCTGCTGAGTTCCGTCACTCGCCGTCTCGCGCCGGGCAATCGCGCGAAGAACAGAAATCAAGTTTTGTTCACAGGCGTGTTGTGTTTACACGCAGTTACAAACAAAACACACATTTTAGAGGATTATAACGCGCAGAAATCATCATGGATGTCGGAGAGCTGCTGAATTATCAGGTACTGACACGTTTAATGATCTTTACTCGGATGAGTTTGACCCTGTTCAGATGCTGTTGTCTATGTTAGTCTTAAACTTCAATCTTAAATGCAGAAATAAACTGTTTTTAAACTACTACACATGATTTAAACGTGTTTTAAGGTTGTTTAAGTAGGTAAAAGCTTTAAATAACATTTTACCCTACTAGGACATACGCACGCGGGTTATGTGTTTGTTGTTAATATACATTCATTTATATTAAAATGCATTAATTAGATGTTTCCTCCTTGATATAAAAGTACTGTGGTGTTAAAGTCAATATAAACTGGGTCTTTGGTTTACAATGGTACTGAATAATCACCATAATCCATGTGTTTTGAAATTATACCATGCCCAAAAACTGTGATAACAGCCATTTTGTAAATTTTGCAATTGAAAAACATTTTCTGGATTAATATTGGGTTGAGATTCATAAAGTACCAGTCAAAAGTTGGGAAACATTACTATTTTTTTATGTTTTTGAAAGAAGGCTCATAGTCAGAAAGCCCTCATTTGATTACAAATACAGAAAAAATGGAATATTGTGGAATATTAGTAAAAATTTAAATAATGGTTTCTATGTAAATATATTTAGTAAAGTGTAATTTATTCCTGTGATCATTACTCCAGTCTTCGGTGTCACATGATCCTTCAGAAATCATTGTAATATGATGATTTAATATCAATTTTGGAAACATTTGTGCTGGTTAATATTTTTTTGGGAATTTGTGATACATTTTTAAAGGTTTCATTGATGAATAGAAAGTTAAAAAGAACAGCATTTATTCAATATATATATTTTTTGTAACAATATAATTATTTACTATCACTTTTTATCAATTTAACTCATCCTTGCTGAATAAAAAAGTATTAATTTATATATATATATATATATATATATATATATATATATATATATATATATATATATATATATATATATATATATATATATATATATATATATATAAAAAATAGAAAGTACATCTTTTTACTGACCCCAAACCTTTGAACTGTAGTGTATATTGTTACAAAAGATTTCTATTTTTTTTTTTTTTAAATAAATGCACATTTTTTAAAAACTTTTTATTCAACAAAGAATCCAGAAAAAAGATGCTGGTTATAAAAAAATATTCATGATAAATCGTCATATCTGAATGATTTCTGAAGGATCATGTGACACTGAAGACTGGAGTAATGATGCTGAAATGATCACAGGAATAAGTTACATTTGAAAGTATATTCAAATAGAAAAACATAATTTTAAATTGTAATAATATTTCACAATATTACTGTATTTTCTGTATTTTTGATCAAATAAACGCAGGCTTAGAAGAGACTTCTTTCAGAATCAGAAACATTTAAGATGATAATGTTTCCAAACTTTTGACCGGTACTGTATGCGTGTTTATGCATTATCTAATTAAATATGCACTAATTTCACACATTTCCAGAAAATAACACTGGATGAAGTCAGGTTCAAAATTCCTGTTTGATTTTGTTGATATATTAGAGTTAAAGATATTTACAGAGGGGATTTTGGATATCTCTTTTTATCATAAATCAGAAAATACTGTCAAATAAATTTTCGCCATGTTTTTAGGTATGAAATATAAAAGTATAAAGTCGGTGAATGATATATGAACAACAAACCCCTCTCTAAAACCCTTCAGAATACAGATGAATAAAGTTTGGTGTGTGCAAGTGCTGCTGAAGTGGAGGAAAAAACTTTAACGCTATGTATTGTAATTGAAATCTACAGACGCAAATACATAAAGTGCAATAAAATAAACACGTAGAAATGTATTGAAAGGCCAATCGGCCCAAAATTGACAGTGCAGGAAAAACCCAATGTTTTTGCCTTTTAGAGTCTTGTCTTAATAATTAAATTTTTGATAACAAAGCTTAACTAGTAGGACAGTAGCCTATATTTTTGTTCTGACATCTAGTTACAGTGATAAAAACATCTTTAAAGTTATATTATAACTATCCTATATTTGCATTGAGTTGTGAGCGTTTGCATTTCTTTGAATATAGAAATACTGAATGTTTGTGTGATCACTAGCTGTGTTTCCATCCAAAGTTAGAATTTAACTTTATTGCATAAAACATCTGCAAATATATGGCTTACACTTTATGTTAAGGTATCGTTGTTACACTGTAATTTTACTAATTTTACATTTAAGACTAAGTACAGAGTAATATTAACTGTAGGGTTTGGTTGGGTTTAGAGTTAGTTGCATGTAATTTTACACAATTTTTATATTAGTATAGTAACTATGTGTGACATATGTAACTGTGACACTGTAAAATAAAGCGTAACCAATAAATGTAAGTAAAAAAGTGTGTCCATTAGGGCTGGGTATCGATTTCGATTCTGAATTCAATTTTCGATTTCGGTTCTCAATTCAAATTTTGATTCTTGATTTGATTCTTGATTTCAATTTTTGATTCGAATTTCAATTTGGATTTCGATTCTCGATTAGAATTTTCATTCTCATTTTCGATTCAGTTTCGATTTTCGATTCAACTCAATGAATATAGATTTAATTAAAATACTATATTTATAAAAAAGAACAGTGAACATAAGGTTACAAGTGGGTAATTAAAAAGAAATGAAGAGCCACAGACCTGTATATTAAACTCTTTTTTTATTTTAGGTACACTTGGGTACTTTTCATACACGAGAAGCGCGTTCATACCTGGACACAAGTAGTTGCCGTGGTAACAAACAACAATACCTTAATTTGCTGACTTATGTGGACTAACTTTTATTTGAGGATAAAAAAAAGCGGTTCCGCAAATTTGTAGTATTTCATCTCAGCTTTAACGTTACAAACGTCGGCAACGCACCGGAAGCCGCCATTTAAGCACTGAATGAATGACCGATGCGCTTCTCGCTCCTTTGTAACATCGCGCAAGGCAAATAAGAGGGAGACATCTAGTGGGGAAGACTAGTAATTAGATTTACGTTAATCTTATGTTCAATGTTTGCGGAAATAAATATGGAAAAAAAAAGAATCGTGGCCTTTGAGAATCGATTTTGAATCGACCACATTTTAAAAATACGATTAATCGAAAAATCAATTGTCCATCCCATGTGTTCGAGAGAGCAAAAAAGTAACTTCCTGGGAAATCGACCTCAAACATGCTGCGATCAGGGAAGAAACTGTGACTCTTTTTCCCTCTATCATAAATGAGTTTTCGACGCGTCAGACAAAGTGCAGTAAGCGCTGTCATGTGTGTGTTGGGATGCTGGTGTTTGGGAACGCAATCGTGTGAGACGCTTCTGGCATTAAAGGGTTAGTTCACCCAAAACTGTAAATTGTGTCATTAATGACTGAGCCTCATGTGGTTGGACACCCGTCAGACCTCCGTTCATCTTCAGACACAAATGAAGATATTTTAGTGTAAAGCTGATGCTGAGAAAGGCTTCAGATAGGCCTCCATTGGCATTCAGTACATTTACACTCACAAGACCCATAAAAGGCACTAAAAACGTCGTTACAAAGTCCATCTCACCACAGCGACTCTACAATAATTTTACGATGCGACGACAATAGTTTTTGTGCGCAAAAAAAATCAAAATAACACCTTTATCCAGCTTGTTCTTGTCTTCCGTGTGTGTCTCCACGACGCATGCGCGAGAATATGAGCAGATCTGGCGTTCGGGAATCCATGAAATGCTCACTTTAGCCCCATTTTGAATGCCCGAACAGAAACTGTTCGGACCAATGAAATTGTCAGGGCGGGCTTTAGACGATGATGGACAGATGATCAACAGTAACGTAATCATCCACGTCATCGAAGGCTCTTGGGTTGAGTTTGCTCTTATCCTAAACGGAGAACTTGTTCGTATATGCGTTCACCTTCACTATTTCTCTCAGAAACGATGATCGTGTTGGTAAGTACTCTGTGTATCCTTAAATTATTTTATTACTGGCAAAGATCGTTTACACTCATCTTTTTCTTGTAACGTTACTTAATCCAGCGTGCGTGCAGACAGGGTTTCCAAGTGTTTTTGCTATGTCGCGCTACTCAAAACTATAGCCCAAAACTATAACTTTCCGGGGGGTTCTCCGGAAAAAAATGGCGTTTGATTGGCAAAATATGTTATTTTGGCAAGGTTGCCTGCTAAAATTCGCATTCCTGGGTTTATATAATCACATAATTGGGGTCGCTTCATCCCGCGGACATGGAGAAAAACACGGACTTGGCAACAGTGTGCAGTTGAGTTCTGTTGACATTTGACAACTAACGTTACGCGTCGCTCCGTTGCTCTGATTGGTTGTGGGTCTATCCAATTGAGGTCTTTCCTGGTTCGGTTGAAACACGCCCCATAATCAAAGCTCAATGGAGCAGATCAGACTCATATTCTGACTAGAATTGAGTATGGCCACGCCAGGCTACCTTTAATCTTGAGAATGGTCAAATGTTCACCCTCATCATGTGAATCTTCTCCTCAGCCTGACCGCGGGGCAAAGAGACCCCGAGAGGAAGATAGTCATGAGGAGTCCAGAGGCAAACAGAAGACAGCCGGACGGGTTCTGGTGAGGTCCGAGCCGGATGAGGAGCAGGCGGGAGGAGACGGGGAGAAGATTCTGGAGAGGCTGATGGATCAGGATGGAGAAGATCCAGAGGTGAGACCTGAGCGTGTTCATGTGGGTTTATTTTGCATCCCACAAGGAGGTTAAAGCGGACCTATCATTTTTTTCATGTGTCCCCAGAATGTGTCTGTGAAGTTTCAGCTTAAAGGGTTACTTCAGTGATTTAGCATTAAGCTTTGTATTTAAACTGTGTCATTTATGCAGTAGAAATGTGAAATTATTTTTGAATTTGGTGCCTTCTAGACTGAGAAAAGACAGAAAATGTATTTTTGTCTCGTGGATGAAAGACAACAACTCCCAGAATGCACTTGCTTCGCTGCCCCACTCCGTACACCGTCGTTTTGATCTTCATAGTAATACAATTATTTTGTTCAGTTAGAGAATAAACACTACAATTAAAAACTGAACGTGTCTTTTCAATAACGTGTGAGTGAGCCGAACAAAAGTCACGTCACAGACGCAGCAGGAGTCAGATTTCATTCACACGAAGAGAAAAGCTGAGCTGAGGGAACGTTAAGTGCTGGGCGATATGACCAAAAATGTATATCGCGGTATTTTTCTAAATTATATCGGTTTCACGGTATATGACGGTTTTTTTTCCCCTATGCATGACAAGGTGTTAATCACATTTTCTACTGATTGAGAGAGTAAATACTGCAGGAGATTGACCAGAATGCCCTGTTTTACTGTCATGATGAGTGAATATTGTAGAGAAACTCCACACTAGAGTTAATACAGGTTTACAAAGCCCCACAAAATGATGCTGTGGAGAGACAATAAAACACAGGCCGTCAACATGCTCATTACAGACAGATGAATATTAAAAGTTGAGTTGAGCATTTTAAAAATCTAACCCTAACAACAAACTGCCCAAACGAGGAGAAACGCGGATATTTGCAATACATTTACAAGAGCCCTCTCTGAACGAATGACACGCATCAGTTAAACACAGAAAAAATAAAGCAGTTCCTTTTTGGCCCATTCTTTTTTGAATTGTCAGTTTATTTGTTAATTTACATCATTGTCTTTTGTGTAGCAGAATAATCTATCGTGTCAGCGCGTTCGTGATCAGACATATGGTTGTATCAGTGTAATCAGTGCATACATTTCATTTTAATAAGACGTGATGAAATATGTGCGCATACACGCTTCTGCTTCATGTCTAGAGCACTAGAGTATATGAAATATGTCCTTAAAAATGTAAACGCGCTCGCTCCGGTCTGTATCAGTGCTATATGATCCATGTGGTAAGCGTTGTTAAACTTATCGCGGCGCTCCGCACAGAAACCGCTCTCTCTCGCGCGCCGCGTGTAGTTTGAATTCTCATTAATAATCAAGGGCTGAATCCGACATCGCCCCCTATAACCTCAAATAGGGCATTATTTGAGGGGACAGCGCTTTGTAGTGGTGTCCGAAACCCTAGTGGACGTTATTGAGTGCACTCATTCTATCCCATTGCACCGCAATAACGAGTGTACAGCCAATGTACACACAATGCTGTCCGACTAGGGATGAAACGATTACCGGTTTCACGATAAACCACGATAAAATTTAGTGACGGTTAGTAATATCGTATAAAATTGTATTATCATTAAAACCGCGTGTGATTATCACGATTGTGAAAACTCGCGGTAAATCTTGTTCAGTCTGGCGCACCGCACCACTTCAAAACTACGAACGCAAGGCAAGTGGACTTTGACCTCATTACCAAAACTACGTCTGGGAAATAATAACGTGAAGCGAACGAACAAATTCAGACAAGACTAGGGTGACATTTAAGGGATAATCAGGGCTTGACATCAACAACCTCCATTTGCGAGTGTAGCGTTATTTCGGCTGCACACTAGCCACTCTGGCGGTTGAACTTATTATAGTCTTCTCAAAAGCCGTCTGTTATAATCACGTTGCGCATTATAATCACTCACGTCAGGGCTCCAGAGTGCGACTAAATGGTCGCATTTTGCGACTAAAATTTGAGAGTGTGCGACTGAATTTTACGTCCAGTCGCTCATGTGCGACTAGTAAATTTGCCTGCTGTCGGTACTGGAGAAATTAAGAAAATACACTTACTAATTATAATTGATAGACGTTATGTCTGGCAAATTCTATCTTTGCCAGCCGTTTCTATATGAGATAATATTAAACCATTTGTCCGTGATGCATTTTTGCCATTCGCAGTCCAGAAGAGAGAGAAAGAGAGAGAAAGCGAGCTCTCGCTCTCTCACGTGAGCTACAGCGAACAACACCACAAGTCAGCTTTAATGAGTGACGATGGCCAAGAGAACTACACAAAAGTTTAGTCTGCTTAAACTTTAGGGATGTGCTGTGATATTAATCTAATTTTATTTTCGATTTTGGCTTCCAAGAATTATAAAAAGATGGTATGAGGTAAAACTATTCCGTGTTCGTCGAGCTCATCCTTCCCTTCACAGCTGCGCCGTCATTTCTCCCTAAACCTAAAGTAAACGTCAGATTCAGTGATTGTTGTAAACTGCAGTCTCTACTGTTGCTAAACTGCGGGATGTGTTTGATAATAAAGAGCTATTAAATGCACAATAATCCGCGCAAGAGACGCTGTTTCCAACTTCAAGGCGGCTTATGTGTGTGTGCTGCGAAATGGACCGACTTGCACTTTATATTTTAGGCTTCGTGTGCGCGTCTAAACCATCAAATAAACAACAAATAGCCGGTGTCAAAATGACCGGATTGGAGAGTAGTTACTTAAACAGTTTATATCTTAAATGGGCGTAAATAGTTTGGAGAAATAGGAGAATATGATATTATTAATTCTACATTCGATCGGTCTTAAAGGGGCAGCGTCTAATAAACCTGCTGACGATTGAGCCATTCATTCGAATCGAACAAAAGGCAAATAGAAAATATTCACATCTCTTGAATTAATAACTTTAGCTTTTATAAGCATTAATCTATCAATTTATACAGTGAAAACTATGCAGTGTTATTTTACATTTCATTACTTTGTTAGATTTCTTTGTAGGTTTGTTCTTTACTGTAATATTAATGTTAGCAGATCTTCCGAATGCTGCACACTGGTCCATTTACACATAGATGTTTTATATTTTTGTTCAAACTTTGCGGTTTCTTTTGCTATAGATATTTTACTTTTCAGATTATAAAGCCATGTTAATTATGTTCTTAATTATGTTTTTTTTTTTCATAAAAATAAAATAAATAAAGTATAATAAAAAGAACCGGTAAGAATACTGTTAAAGTACCGGATCGATAAGCAGTATCGGTAAGAGTAGTAATACCATTAAAACCTTAACGATACCCATCCCTATCAGTAATACAGTGGAAATTAGTAGATTTGGTTAGCATGTTGATTTGCGGTGTGCGCCCCTAAAATTTCTGGTTGTGCCCCTAAAATCTTCAGTTGGGGGCCACTGTGCTCCTAGTGAAAAAATTTAGTCTGGAGCCCTGCACGTGTTTCTATTGAGTTTATGAAGGCAATGTCTCATAATCAGAGGCGTTCAGATTAACCAGAGTTTCGTTCAGAGCGCGCGCCGCTGTCAATCACTGAAATCTACACTCAGAGCGGAGATAAACGTGCGATGTACGCAGGAGATTCACTCATCATACAGTGTTTGACTGTTGTTGTTCTATTTCAGCAGCGAAAATGGTTTAAAAAACCCAGCAGAGCCACAGCGCATCTCATATGACTGGCATAACGCTGGCGAATTTAGGGACCGTCTCTAAAGTTACACACAACATTGGAAACGTAATACACGTTTCAAACTTCAGCATTTGAAGGGAATGACAGTCATAAAACTGACTGTAAAGTGATCATCTAGGTGTCAGGTATGATGCACACATTTTGATATTTAATCAAATAAACTGTCAAATCATATGAAAATATGGATATGCATTATTTCACTAGGATACTGTTTGGGCTCTAACACAAAACATGCTAGATTTAAATGCATAATTGCTGAACACTAGAGAATATTGCTTGAGAATATATTTACAGAGATAATATTAGAGATTATATTTACGACAAATTATTATTATTTATGCGTTATGCGTTGCTATTGACGATGGCCATTAAGGAAGGAAATCCCACAGAATCTATCTTTAAAAAGTGCATAGAGCTGTTTTAGTTATTTGTTGTTTGTTGAATTTCATATATAAAACTTGTTGAAATGTTTTAAGTGTGTGCATCTGTTCTTTTTGAACACTTTCATCTCGTTTGAACAAAACCGTGATAATATTGATAACCGTGATAATTTGGGTCATTATAATCGTGATGTTAAATTTCCATACCGTTTCATCCCTATGTCCGACTTCACGCACGTTTTCATTCACTCCTTC
This sequence comes from Gobio gobio, assembly GCF_949357685.1. Taxonomy (NCBI): domain Eukaryota; kingdom Metazoa; phylum Chordata; class Actinopteri; order Cypriniformes; family Gobionidae; genus Gobio; species Gobio gobio. The sequence continues at coordinate 905,425 of NC_137117.1, read as the reverse complement.
AAATAAAGTGATAACGTAGGGAATAGTGAATGAAGGGTATAGGATTCAGCCATAGGCTGTGCTGTAATGCGATCTCAACTGTGCTCTGACTGCTCTCGCTACAGTGCATCAATGAAATGGGTCCCCTCTCAAACAATGCATGTACCACTGCGCCGCGTTCCGAACGTTAAGCGACATACCGGTATTGCGGTATCATCAAAATTCATATCATTAAAAAAAATAAATACCGGTATTCGGTATGAACCGGTATACCGCCCAGCACTAGGTAACGTTAAGCGCCAGTCTGGCACGTTTTCAGATCGCATATGGAAGCTAAACTATCACAGGAATTCATTGAAGAGTTGAAACACTCACTTTGCTCTGCACCGCTCCGTTATTATTGTCCATGCGGCCGTCTGTGTCTCATTCTGTGTGTGAGATCTCTCCCTATGGGTGGATGATAACATGCGGAACAGCTCCATCTAGTGGCTGTAGTCTCTAGCCTCTGGCCAAAAAATCCTCAGATGACGCAAAATGGCGATATTTGCGTCATCAGAGGATTCTTTCCAGAAATAAAATGCATAATTCTCTTGTCTCAGGGGGATATGAGGGCGGAAAGTACCATAATTTGAATATACTACCGGGTTTCTACTGATACAAAGCCTAATGCTAAACCACTGAAGTTACCGTTTAAAGGAACACGACTCCTTTTTTGAAAATAGGCTCATTTTCCGACTCCCCTAGAGTTAAACAGTTGAGTTTTACCGTTTTTGAATCCATTCAGTCAATCTCCGGGTCTGGCGGTGGCACTTTTAGCATAGCTTAGCATAGATCATTGAGTCTGATTAGACCGTTAGCATCTCGCTCAAAAATGACCAAAGAGTTTCAATATTTTTCCTGTTTAAAACTTGACTCTTCTGTAGTTACATCGTGTACTAAGGCCGACGGAAAATGAGAAGTTGTGATTTTCTAGACCGATATGGCTAGGAACTAAACTCTCATTCCTGCGTAATATTTAGGGATGCACTATAGTGGATGTTTGACGATATCCGATATGCCGATATTTTTCAGCTCGGTTTTTCAACCGATATACGTTTATTTTTTCCCTTTGTTTGGAAACCACCATTTTGAGCAACACATTTTTTTTTTTTCATTCTGGTTTTAGATTTCTGAGGTCTCCTTACTAAAAGGATACTTGTTACAGATAAATACATGTTAGTAAAGTAATTTTTATAATATATATTACATTATAGTATATTAAAAGCACTTAAAATAACAATAATAAAGTAATTGGTTTTTCACCCCAGACAGATGCAGTTGTAACCTAAATATTTTATTTTTGGATGTAATGTTTGTGCACATTAAGTGGGGGTGGCATGGCATCAGTTGATGCTGTCTTTATCTTTAAATAAAACATTCTACAAAAATTGTAGTGCTCCTTGGATTATTTTTCATCATCCATTTCATAAAATTGTATTACAGATTAATAAACTGTATATAAAAGTTAGTGATGCACCGATCAGGATTTTACATGGCCGATTCCGATTTTTTAATTTTTTTACACAATAAAAGAATGAAAGTATACATGAACAAGATGTTTATTTGGTATTTAACAGGCTAAATTGTCTTTTGGCTAATGAAAACAAGTCTGCAATCTGAAATTAACAGGAAATTGAATTGGAAATGAAAAGGCTGAAAGGTGAAATTAAAGGCAACATCTGCATATTCTGCAATCCAAACAAAGATGTTCCTTAAATCAGCATTTGGTTTTAAATTCAGTGTAAAGAAAAAAAGTCTTTACCAGTGAAATTAAATAAAACCAAAGTATATAATTGTTCCAAAATGTTAAATCAAATAATGTTTAGTGCAACGAAAAAAACTAAGATGCTACAGCAGGTGCTTTTTAAATCAAATTAAGTCAATGTCATTTTAAGGTAAAATAAAAGGTAACACTTTAGAATAATGGTCATTAGTTAACATTAGTTAATGTATTAACTAACATAAACTAACTATGAGCAGTACATTTGTTACTGTATTTGTTCATCTTTGTTAACGTTAGTTAATATAAACATCACAGAGCATTAACTAATGTTAACAAGATTTTAATAATGCATTAGTAAATGTTGAAACTAACATTAACAAAGATTTATGATTAATGTAAACGCTTTATAAGTGCAGTTCATTATTGGTTAATGTTAACTAATGTAGTTTACTAATGTTAACTAATGACCATTATTCTAAAGTGTTACCAAATAAAAATGATCATCCTATAGGCTACAGAACTGATAGTATTTCATTTCTAAAGTGCAGCATGTTTTTCTTTAGGCTACAAAAAGAAGTATTTCGGCTTTTTCACAAGTTAGTTTGTTTCGTTCTCATCCGATCCAACACGTGAGAAGCTGAGCTGAACAAACGCTCACTATCTACACTTGAGCAGGCGGAGAGGTGAGCTCACGCAACTTCAGCTCGCGCAACTTCAGCTCGCGCAACTTCAGCTTCAGCTCGCTCAACTTCAGCTCGCGCAACTTCAGCTCGCGCAACTTCAGCTCGCTCAACTTCAGCTGCAGCTCGCTCAACTTCAGCTCGCGCAACTTCAGCTCGCGCAACTTCAGCTCGCGCAACTTCAGCTCGCTCAACTTCAGCTCGCTCAACTTCAGCTCGCGCAACTTCAGCTCGCGCAACTTCAGCTCGCTCAACTTCAGCTCGCTCAGCTTCAGCTCGCGCAGCTTCAGCTCGCGCAACTTCAGCTCGCTCAACTTCAGCTCGCTCAACTTCAGCTCGCGCAACTTCAGCTCGCTCAACTTCAGCTCGCTCAACTTCAGCTCGCGCAGCTTCAGCTCGCGCAACTTCAGCTCGCTCAACTTCAGCTCGCGCAACTTCAGCTCGCGCAACTTCAGCTCGCTCAACTTCAGCTCGCGCAACTTCAGCTCGCGCAACTTCAGCTCGCGCAACTTCAGCTCGCGCAACTTCAGCTCGCTCAACTTCAGCTCGCTCAACTTCAGCTCGCGCAACTTCAGCTCGCGCAACTTCAGCTCGCGCAACTTCAGCTCGCTCAACTTCAGCTCGCTCAACTTCAGCTCTCTCAACTTCAGCTCGCGCAACTTCAGCTCGCTCAACTTCAGCTCGCTCAACTTCAGCTCGCGCAACTTCAGCTCGCTCAACTTCAGCTCGCGCAACTTCAGCTCGCTCAACTTCAGCTCGCTCAACTACAGCTCGCTCAACTTCAGCTCGCTCAACTTCAGCTCGCTCAACTTCAGCTCGCGCAACTTCAGCTCGCGCAACTTCAGCTCGCGCAACTTCAGCTCGCTCAACTTCAGCTCGCTCAACTTCAGCTCGCGCAACTTCAGCTCGCTCAACTTCAGCTCGCGCAACTTCAGCTCGCTCAACTTCAGCTCGCTCAACTTCAGCTCGCGCAACTTCAGCTCGCTCAACTTCAGCTCGCTCAACTTCAGCTCGCTCAACTTCAGCTCGCTCAACTTCAGCTCGCTCAACTTCAGCTCGCTCAACTTCAGCTCGCTCAACTTCAGCTCGCGCAACTTCAGCTCGCTCAACTTCAGCTCGCGCAACTTCAGCTCGCGCAACTTCAGCTCGCTCAACTTCAGCTCGCGCAGCTTCAGCTCGCTCAACTTCAGCTGGCGCAGGAAAGCAGCTCTTCATTCCCTTCAGCATCTCGTCTCTTCCCTCAGTTCTCCAGTTTCCGTTTGTAACACACAAGTGACATGTTCGCGAATGATTGCAATATAGGCGTATGTGCACGCGGGCGCACTTCCGGATAAATCAGCAGAAAAATACAAAGAAAACCGGGCGGTTGCCGATCGCGCGCTAGAAGCAAAAACCGGAGTTAAATCTGAGTTATATTACAAAAGTCCAGGATAATCCAAGCATTAGAATTGGATTCATAGTTGCTCTTGCTCTGTTTTTGAAGTTCATAAAAAGTGCATCTGTCTGTCATATAACTGCTCCACGCGGCTCTGGGGTGTTAATAAAGGCCTTCTTAAGCGAATCAATGCGTTTGTGTAAGAAAAATATTCATATTTAAAACTTTATCAAGTAAACTTTCGGCCGATCGGGTGAACTATCCCTTTAATACTTACAAATCTAATGTAGAATAAGAGTATTTTTTTAACTGGGCAAAAGGCAAGTCTCGTATGTAATCCAGAGGCACACTGGTGCCTGTAGATGAGAATCATGACCTTTGACCTGCTGTGTGTTAACAGGGCGAGCCCGTGGATGAGAGCACAGTGAAGAAAATGATCCTGACCTTTGAGAAGAGATCCTACAAAAACCAGGAGCTGAGGATCAAGTTTCCCGACAACCCGGAGAAGTGAGTTTTGCAGAGTTGAACCGTTCACTTTTACACGCGACGCGATGTGCAAGCAGAATCCACAGAGAAACATGACATCACTTCCTGTTGTTGGCAGATTCATGGAGGCGGAGCTTGACCTGAATGACATCATCCAGGAGATGCACGTCATCGCCACTATTCCGGAGCTGTATCATCTGCTGGTGGAGCTGAACGCGGTCCATTCCCTGCTCGGCCTGCTCAGCCACGACAACACTGATATCCTGACAGCCAATCAGAATCCATCCTGCTTGAAAGGGCATTTAAAATGGCCGACCACAAAATTGCAGCGCACGCTTAAAATAAACAGAACGGCATCATCCGCTGATGTGGATGTTCATATAGTCATCATTCTTGGTGTGAAATAGCCTTTAATAGTAAGTTTGGGTTGCGCTTTATTTTAGGTGTCCTTGTTACGGTGCGATTATACCGATCAGGCATAACATTATGACAGGTGAAGTGAATAACACTGATGATCTCTTCATTAGTGGGTGGGATATATTAGGCAGCAAGTGAACATTTTGTCCTCAGAGTTGATGTGTTAGAAGCAGGAGAAATGGGCAAGCGTAAGGATTTCAGTGGAGAACCGGCCACAGGGTCATGAAGGACCAGTGGAGAACCGGCCACAGGGTCATGAAGGACCAGTGGAGAACCGGCCACAGGGTCATGAAGGACCAGTGGAGAACCGGCCACAGGGTCATGAAGGACCAGTGGAGAACCGGCCACAGGGTCATGAAGGACCAGTGGAGAACCGGCCACAGGGTCATGGAGGACCAGTGGAGAACCGGCCACAGGATCATGGAGGACCAGTGGAGAACCGGCCACAGGGTCATGGAGGACCAGTGGAGAACCGGCCACAGGGTCATGGAGGACCAGTGGAGAACCGGCCACAGGGTCATGGAGGACCAGTGGAGAACCGGCCACAGGGTCATGGAGGACCAGTGGAGAACCGGCCACAGGGTCATGGAGGACCAGTGGAGAACCGGCCACAGGGTCATGGAGGACCAGTGGAGAACCGGCCACAGGGTCATGGAGGACCAGTGGAGAACCGGCCACAGGGTCATGGAGGACCAGTGGAGAACCGGCCACAGGGTCATGGAGGACCAGTGGAGAACCGGCCACAGGGTCATGGAGGACCAGTGGAGAACCGGCCACAGGGTCATGAAGGACCAGTGGAGAACCGGCCACAGGGTCATGAAGGACCAGTGGAGAACCGGCCACAGGGTCATGAAGGACCAGTGGAGAACCGGCCACAGGGTCATGGAGGACCAGTGGAGAACCGGCCACAGGGTCATGGAGGACCAGTGGAGAACCGGCCACAGGGTCATGAAGGACCAGTGGAGAACCGGCCACAGGGTCATGAAGGACCAGTGGAGAACCGGCCACAGGGTCATGAAGGACCAGTGGAGAACCGGCCACAGGGTCATGGAGGACCAGTGGAGAACCGGCCACAGGGTCATGGAGGACCAGTGGAGAACCGGCCATGGCTGGCCGAGGCTCATTGATGCACGTGGGGAGCGAAGGCTGGCCCGTGTGGTCCGATCAAACAGACAAATTGCAAATTGCTCAAGAAGTTAATGCTGGTTCTGATAGAAAGGTGTCAGAATACACAGAGCATAGCCCCAGACCAGTCAGGGTGCCCATGATGGTCATAATGTTATGCCTGATCCGTGTAAATTTAAGTACTGAGTAATATTAATTAACAATAGGTACTTACTATAGGATTAGGGTTTTGTTTAGGGTAAGTTGCATGTAATGATGTGTAATTTAATGTTTATTACTATGGTAAGTACGTGTAACATATGTAACAAGAAGGACACTGTAACAGTGTTATACATAAGTTTGTTAAATATGACTATTAGGGCACACAATGTATTAGTAACGGCATTTTTGTTTAACCTTTATTCATTAGATTTGCATTTATATATTTAGCAGATGCTTTTATTCAAACATTCATATCATTCTGATTATTAATATTAAAAAATAATTCTGTAAACGACTATAACAAGAAGAAACACTAGTTAAAATAATGGGAACCTTTTTCAGCATTATAAATGTCACTTTTGATCCATATTTGTTGAATTTCAATATTAATATGTAATTTCTTTAAAAAAAACCTTCCTGACCCCCCAAGTATTTATACATAGTTTTTTTTGTTGTTGTAATTTAGTGTTTTTTATTTTTGAAAAAGCCTACAGAACATTTTGCCATACTAGAAAGAAAACTTATTAGACCACTATTTATTGTTTATTTACTTTTATTCCCATTTCTATATTATGCATCCCTATTTAAAATCTGCTCTTTTATGTTTAGCAGTTTTTCAGTATTACACAACCTTAACGTGATCCACATATCAGCATCGCAGTGGTTGATCTCCTGCAGGAACTGACAGACATCGACACGCTTCACGAGAGCGAGGAGGGGGCGGAGGTGCTCATCGACGCACTGGTGAGAAAATATGTATTTAATAATCAGAGAAAAACATCATCAGTGTCGTTAGAGGAGATTACGGGCTGATTGGCCAGCGTTAGCCGGTCACGGTCCAGCAGATTATCATGAGAAAATGACATGAATTGCTATGTGTGAGAAATTTGGCCTGGTATTGGGCCTGGCGTTTGCAAGAGATGGGCAGAGAGACGACGGTAATAGCCAGACTCTTGTTGTGCATGTGCAATCAGACGGCTTGTGTGAGATGGAGCAGAGGAAACAGGAAGAGCTTGCGAACAATCAGAGGTTGATTGAGCCGTGTGAGTCTGATTGCTGCCGTCTAGTATTGGTGTTGTGCATTCAAGCAAACGTATTTACACGTCTGAATGACTGTTTATATGGCAGCTACAAAACAGGCCTTGTATATATGTAGTGTATATAGAGAACTGTGCAAAAGTCTTAGGCATGTTATTATTTGCAGGAAGGTTTACACGTTAGGAAGGTTTACGCATTAGGAAGGTTTACATGTTAGGAAGGTTTACGCTTTAGGATGGTTTATGCTTTAGAAAGGTTTACGCTTTAGGAAGGTTTATGTGTTTGGAAGGTTTAGGCTTTAGGAAGGTTTACGCTTTAGGAAGGTTTACACGTTAGGAAGGTTTACGCTTTAGGAAGGTTTACACGTTAGGAAGGTTTACGCTTTAGGAAGGTTTATGTGTTAGGAAGGTTTACGCTTTAGGAAGGTTTATGTGTTAGGAAGGTTTACGCTTTAGGATGTTTATGTGTTAGGAAGGTTTACGCTTTAGGAAGGTTTACGCTTTAGGAAGGTTTACGCTTTAGGAAGGTTTACGTGTTAGGAAGGTTTACGTGTTAGGAAGGTTTTCACGTTTGAAAGGTTTACGCTTTAGAAAGGTTTATGTGTTAGGAAGGTTTAGGCTTTAGGAAGGTTTACGCTTTAGGAAGGTTTAGGCTTTAGTAAGGTTTACGCGTTAGGAAGGTTTACACGTTTGAAAGTTTTACGCGTTTGAAAGGTTTACGCTTTAGGAAGGTTTATGTGTTAGGAAGGTTTAGGCTTTAGGAAAGTTTACGTGTTAGGAAGGTTTACACGTTTGAAAAGTTTACACGTTAGGTTGGTTTATGTGTTAGGAAGGTTTACGCTTTAGGAAGGTTTACGTGTTAGGAAGGTTTACACGTTAGGAAGGTTTACGCTTTAGGAAGGTTTACACGTTAGGAAGGTTTACGCGTTAGGAAGGTTTACACGTTAGGAAGGTTTACGTGTTAGGAAGGTTTACACGTTTGAAAGGTTTACACGTTTGAAAGGTTTACGCTTTAGGAAGGTTTACGTGTTAGGAAGGTTTACGCTTTAGGAAGGTTTACGCTTTAGGAAGGTTTATGTGTTAGAAAGGTTTAGGCTTTAGGAAAGTTTACGTGTTAGGAAGGTTTACGCTTTAGGAAGGTTTACGCTTTAGGAAGGTTTACACGTTAGGAAGGTTTACGCTTTAGGAAGGTTTATGTGTTAGGAAGGTTTACGCTTTAGGAAGGTTTATGTGTTAGGAAGGTTTACGCTTTAGGAAGGTTTATGTGTTAGGAAGGTTTACGCTTTAGGAAGGTTTACGCTTTAGGAAGGTTTACGTGTTAGGAAGGTTTACGTGTTAGGAAGGTTTTCACGTTTGAAAGGTTTACGCTTTAGAAAGGTTTATGTGTTAGGAAGGTTTAGGCTTTAGGAAGGTTTACGCTTTAGGAAGGTTTAGGCTTTAGTAAGGTTTACGCGTTAGGAAGGTTTACACGTTTGAAAGTTTTACGCGTTTGAAAGGTTTACGCTTTAGGAAGGTTTATGTGTTAGGAAGGTTTAGGCTTTAGGAAAGTTTACGTGTTAGGAAGGTTTACACGTTTGAAAAGTTTACACGTTAGGTTGGTTTATGTGTTAGGAAGGTTTACGCTTTAGGAAGGTTTACGTGTTAGGAAGGTTTACACGTTAGGAAGGTTTACGCTTTAGGAAGGTTTACACGTTAGGAAGGTTTACGCGTTAGGAAGGTTTACACGTTAGGAAGGTTTACGTGTTAGGAAGGTTTACACGTTTGAAAGGTTTACACGTTTGAAAGGTTTACGCTTTAGGAAGGTTTACGTGTTAGGAAGGTTTACGCTTTAGGAAGGTTTACGCTTTAGGAAGGTTTATGTGTTAGAAAGGTTTAGGCTTTAGGAAAGTTTACGTGTTAGGAAGGTTTACGCTTTAGGAAGGTTTACGCTTTAGGAAGGTTTACACGTTAGGAAGGTTTACGCTTTAGGAAGGTTTATGTGTTAGGAAGGTTTACGCTTTAGGAAGGTTTATGTGTTAGGAAGGTTTACGCTTTAGGAAGGTTTATGTGTTAGGAAGGTTTACGCTTTAGGAAGGTTTACGCTTTAGGAAGGTTTACGTGTTAGGAAGGTTTACGTGTTAGGAAGGTTTTCACGTTTGAAAGGTTTACGCTTTAGAAAGGTTTATGTGTTAGGAAGGTTTAGGCTTTAGGAAGGTTTACGCTTTAGGAAGGTTTAGGCTTTAGTAAGGTTTACGCGTTAGGAAGGTTTACACGTTTGAAAGTTTTACGCGTTTGAAAGGTTTACGCTTTAGGAAGGTTTACGCTTTAGGAAGGTTTATGTGTTAGGAAGGTTTAGGCTTTAGGAAAGTTTACGTGTTAGGAAGGTTTACACGTTTGAAAAGTTTAAGCGTTTGAAAGGTTTACGCTTTAGGAAGGTTTACGCTTTAGGAAGGTTTACGTGTTAGGAAGGTTTAGGCTTTAGGAAAGTTTACACGTTTGAAAAGTTTACACGTTTGAAAGGTTTACACGTTAGGTTGGTTTATGTGTTAGGAAGGTTTACGCTTTAGGAAGGTTTACGCTTTAGGAAGGTTTACGTGTTAGGAAGGTTTACACGTTAGGAAGGTTTACGCTTTAGGAAGGTTTACACGTTAGGAAGGTTTACGCGTTAGGAAGGTTTACACGTTAGGAAGGTTTACGTGTTAGGAAGGTTTACACGTTTGAAAGGTTTACACGTTTGAAAGGTTTACGCTTTAGGAAGGTTTACGTGTTAGGAAGGTTTACGCTTTAGGAAGGTTTACGCTTTAGGAAGGTTTACGCTTTAGGAAGGTTTACGCTTTAGGAAGGTTTACGTGTTAGGAAGGTTTACGCTTTAGGAAGGTTTTCACGTTTGAAAGGTTTACGCTTTAGAAAGGTTTATGTGTTAGGAAGGTTTAGGCTTTAGGAAGGTTTACGCTTTAGGAAGGTTTAGGCTTTAGGAAGGTTTACGTGTTAGGAAGGTTTACGCTTTAGGAAGGTTTTCACGTTTGAAAGGTTTACGCTTTAGAAAGGTTTATGTGTTAGGAAGGTTTACGCTTTAGGAAGGTTTACGCTTTAGGAAGGTTTACGCTTTAGGAAGGTTTACGTGTTAGGAAGGTTTACGTGTTAGGAAGGTTTTCACGTTTGAAAGGTTTACGCTTTAGAAAGGTTTATGTGTTAGGAAGGTTTAGGCTTTAGGAAGGTTTACGCTTTAGGAAGGTTTAGGCTTTAGTAAGGTTTACGCGTTAGGAAGGTTTACACGTTTGAAAGTTTTACGCGTTTGAAAGGTTTACGCTTTAGGAAGGTTTATGTGTTAGGAAGGTTTAGGCTTTAGGAAAGTTTACTTGTTAGGAAGGTTTACACGTTTGAAAAGTTTACACGTTAGGTTGGTTTATGTGTTAGGAAGGTTTACGCTTTAGGAAGGTTTACGTGTTAGGAAGGTTTACACGTTAGGAAGGTTTACGCTTTAGGAAGGTTTACACGTTAGGAAGGTTTACGCGTTAGGAAGGTTTACACGTTAGGAAGGTTTACGTGTTAGGAAGGTTTACACGTTTGAAAGGTTTACACGTTTGAAAGGTTTACGCTTTAGGAAGGTTTACGTGTTAGGAAGGTTTACGCTTTAGGAAGGTTTACGCTTTAGGAAGGTTTATGTGTTAGAAAGGTTTAGGCTTTAGGAAAGTTTACGTGTTAGGAAGGTTTACGCTTTAGGAAGGTTTACGCTTTAGGAAGGTTTACACGTTAGGAAGGTTTATGTGTTAGGAAGGTTTACGCTTTAGGAAGGTTTATGTGTTAGGAAGGTTTACGCTTTAGGAAGGTTTATGTGTTAGGAAGGTTTACGCTTTAGGAAGGTTTACGTGTTAGGAAGGTTTACGTGTTAGGAAGGTTTTCACGTTTGAAAGGTTTACGCTTTAGAAAGGTTTATGTGTTAGGAAGGTTTAGGCTTTAGGAAGGTTTACGCTTTAGGAAGGTTTAGGCTTTAGTAAGGTTTACGCGTTAGGAAGGTTTACACGTTTGAAAGTTTTACGCGTTTGAAAGGTTTACGCTTTAGGAAGGTTTATGTGTTAGGAAGGTTTAGGCTTTAGGAAAGTTTACGTGTTAGGAAGGTTTACACGTTTGAAAGGTTTACACGTTAGGTTGGTTTATGTGTTAGGAAGGTTTACGCTTTAGGAAGGTTTACGCTTTAGGAAGGTTTATGTGTTAGGAAGGTTTAGGCTTTAGGAAAGTTTACACGTTTGAAAAGTTTACACGTTTGAAAGGTTTACACGTTAGGTTGGTTTATGTGTTAGGAAGGTTTACGCTTTAGGAAGGTTTACGCTTTAGGAAGGTTTACACGTTAGGAAGGTTTACGCGTTAGGAAGGTTTACGCTTTAGGAAGGTTTACACGTTAGGAAGGTTTACGCGTTAGGAAGGTTTACACGTTAGGAAGGTTTACGTGTTAGGAAGGTTTACACGTTTGAAAGGTTTACACGTTTGAAAGGTTTACGCTTTAGGAAGGTTTACGTGTTAGGAAGGTTTACGCTTTAGGAAGGTTTACGCTTTAGGAAGGTTTATGTGTTAGAAAGGTTTAGGCTTTAGGAAAGTTTACGTGTTAGGAAGGTTTACACGTTTGAAAAGTTTACGCGTTTGAAAGGTTTACGCTTTAGGAAGGTTTAGGCTTTAGGAAGGTTTATGTGTTAGAAAGGTTTAGGCTTTAGGAAAGTTTACACGTTTGAAAAGTTTACACGTTTGAAAGGTTTACACGTTAGGTTGGTTTATGTGTTAGGAAGGTTTACGCTTTAGGAAGGTTTACGCTTTAGGAAGGTTTACACGTTAGGAAGGTTTACAACGTTAGGTTGGTTTGTGTTAGGAAGGTTTATGTGTTCGGAAGGTTTACACGTTTGAAAAGTTTACGCGTTTGAAAGGTTTACGCTTTAGGAAGGTTTACGCTTTAGGAAGGTTTATGTGTTAGAAAGGTTTAGGCTTTAGGAAAGTTTACGTGTTAGGAAGGTTTACACGTTTGAAAAGTTTACACGTTTGAAAGGTTTACACGTTAGGAAGGTTTACGCTTTAGGAAGGTTTCTGTGTTAGGAAGGTTTATACGTTTGAAAAGTTTACAACGTTAGGTTGGTTTGTGTTAGGAAGGTTTATGTGTTCGGAAGGTTTACACTTTTGGAAGGTTTACACGTTTGAAAAGTTTACGCTTTAGGAAGGTTTACGCTTTAGGAAGGTTTACACTTTTGGAAGGTTTACACGTTAGGAAGGTTTACGCTTTAGGAAGGTTTACACGTTTGAAAAGTTTACGCTTTAGGAAGGTTTACACTTTAGGAAGGTTTACGCTTTAGGAAGGTTTACACTTTTGGAAGGTTTACACTTTAGGAAGGTTTATGTGTTAGGAAGGTTTACGCTTTAGGAAGGTTTACGCTTTAGGAAGGTTTACACTTTTGGAAGGTTTACACGTTAGGAAGGTTTATGTGTTAGGAAGGTTTACGCTTTAGGAAGGTTTATGTGTTAGGAAGGTTTAGGCTTTAGGAAGGTTTACACTTTTGGAAGGTTTACACGTTAGGAAGGTTTATGTGTTAGGAAGGTTTACGCTTTAGGAAGGTTTACGCTTTAGGAAGGTTTAGGCTTTAGGAAGGTTTAGGCTTTAGGAAGGTTTACGCTTTAGGAAGGTTTACGCTTTAGGAAGGTTTACGCTTTAGGAAGGTTTAGGCTTTAGGAAGGTTTAGGCTTTAGGAAGGTTTACAGATTTAGGAAGGTTTACGCTTTAGGAAGGTTTACAGATTTAGGATTTAGTCAGTCTCAGTTTTTTTCTGTTTCTTCATGTAATCCCTGACAGACTCGATGATGGTGAGATCAGATCACACCGGCTGTTGTCAGACTCCTTGTGCATACAACAATCTCACTGGATTATTACAATTAATGACAAAAGGAATGTTTGGAAATGTAAACTGATATTTCCTTCTCACACACTACAGCAAAAGATATAAACAACTGGCTTAAAACAATTGTTTTTTGGATGAAAATACTAAGACATATTATGAGAGAGAGATCGACTAAATGAGTGTATTACTGCATCAGATATAGAGTTAATTCTTCTGGTTGATGTCCTTAATATCCATTATAAAAAAATCAGTTTGAATGTCCGCTGTCTTTGTCCTTTTAAAAGATTTCCCAAGATTTTTTGACTCACTCATAAAGACTTTGTCGCCATCTAATGGTGTAATAATGTAACTTTCACTGAAGTCCACATCACAATCACTAACGGACCCTTTCTCAATACCAAATATGGCATATTATTTATGTAAAATATTATTTAATGAACAATATTTAATATTACAATAATAGCCATTATAAAAGACAGTAGGAAATAAACACAAGCAAACAATTCAGTCAAGCGCTCTAGTACAGGATTAAGTTAAATACAGCCTAAATATAAAGTTATGAAACTTAATTTTCCCCTTAACCCAAATCAATTTGCTCTGGAACATGTAATAGATTGTTTGAACATTGGGTTTGGGGGTGGGGGGGTTTGGGGGGGTTGAAGACAAGTGTGAAATTTAGTTTTAAACCATGATTTGTGTGATTTATGTTCTAGTATATCCGAATCCGGATTGCGAGATGCCTCGAAGCCTTTTGACGTAATGAAATAAATTTATGCCAAACGGCATTAAAAAAACAAACAAATCATATTTATATCAGGCAGCTCAGTAGAACCATTTGGGTCCTATGTCGCCATGGTTTGTGACGACATTAAATAAAATGTTTCTTGCACTTTTTAATTTTTCCAACGCCTGTTTGTGTTTCTGAATGATATTGCTAATGATATTTTACCAGTGCAGTTTGAAGCACTGAAGAGAGCAGTGTTCAATATTAGAGACATTTAGTTAAGACTATACATGTGAATGAACATAAACTGTGTTATGAGATTTCAGATTTTTTTTTTTACACCAGTGGGGTTTGTGTTCATTGATTATTATTATTTATCTCCGTTCAGCTGGGAAAAAGCACTTTAGTTGCTAGTAATGTTGAAATGAATGTGCAGATTTAGAGATGAAAGGCATTTTTAGTTCATCATTTTTTTTGTCAGATATGGTTACTGGTTGAATTTAGATATTTTGTACCAAAGCAACTTAAAGGACATAAGAGAACAACAACAAAATGAGATCAATTTTGTGAAGGATTACCTATGTTTGCTTTAACAATATGAACAGACATGTGTCCATATGAAAACATTATATTTTGTTCAATTAAAGGGTTAGTTCAGCCAAAAATGTAAATTGTGTCATTAATGACTGAGCCTCATGTGGTTGGACACCCGTCAGACCTCCGTTCATCTTCAGACACAAATGAAGATATTTTAGTGTAAATCTGATGCTCTGAAAGGCCTCCATTGGCTCAACTTTACACTCTCAAGACCCTTAAAAGACACTAAAGACTAAAGTTACAAAGTCCATCTCACTACAGCGGCTCTACAATAACTTTATGAAGATGAGAATAGTTTCTGTGCGCAAAAAAACCCTAAATAACGACTTATATAGTGATGACGATTTCAAAACACGGCATCATGAAGCTTCAGAGCGTTATGAATCAGTGAGTCGATTCAGCGGTTCAGAGCGTTATGAATCAGTGAGTCGATTCAGCGGTTCAGAGCGTTATGAATCAGTGAGTCGATTCAGCGGTTCAGAACGTTATGAATCAGTGAGTCGAATCAGCAGTTCAGAACGTTATGAATCAGTGAGTCGATTCATGATTCGAATCGTGTGTCAAACTGCCAAACTGCTGAAATTTGGTGATTCAAACTGCTGAATCGACTCACTGATTCATAACGCTTCAAACCACTGAATCGACTCACTGATTCATAACGCTCTGAACCGCTGAATCGACTCACTGATTCATAACGCTCTGAAGCTTCATGATGCCGTGTTTTGAAATCGTCATCTCTATATAAGTCGTTATTTAGGGTTTTTTTGCGCACAGAAACTATTCTCGTCTTCATAAAGTTATTGTAGAGCCGCTGTAGTGAGATGGACTTTGTAACTTTAGTCTTTAGTGTCTTTTAAGGGTCTTGAGAGTGTAAAGTTGAGCCAATGGAGGCCTTTCAGAGCATCAGATTTACACTAAAATATCTTCATTTGTGTCTGAAGATGAACGGAGGTCTGACGGGTGTCCAACCACATGAGGCTCAGTCATTAATGACACAATTTACATTTTTGGGTGAACTATCCCTTTAAGAACAAATGTTATATACACTAGTCTGGCAATAAACATAAGTTATCGTTTTTAGGTAATAATAGTCCGGACCTCGGCTGGTGAGGCGGGTTCATTTACTGGACCTCAAGCTAATTTAGTTGAAGAAGCCCTGCTATAGCATGTTTGTTTAATAGCGTTTATCTGTTTGTCCAGTTGGAGGGTCAGGTCGTAGCTCTCATGGTGCAGAACATGGAGCGCTTGGACGAGACGGTGAAGGAGGAAGCTGATGGAGTTTATAACACGTTAGGTAAGACACACACACACACACACACACACACACACACACACACACACACACACACACACACACACACACACACACACACACACACACTAGGATCAAGAGCTGGCTTCAATCTGATTGACAGCCAATACACAGGGTTTTATCTGTCCACTGGGAAATAAAGTCATGTTTACAAACTCCCAAACTATAAGAACGAATCTCTGGATTAGCTTTTGAAAAGTATTTTTTGAGACACTTTGTAGATACACAGTAATATATTTAGCCGTTATATATATATATATAATTAAACAAAACATATAATACATGTCTTTTAATGAGCTCTTTCTAAAGCTGTTCCTCCTGCTGGAAGCACTGCGGCTGGCTTGCGTTTGCAGGTTTGGTTGTGGGAAGATTGTGTTCAGCTGCAGAGAGAGATAAATGCTCTGACTGAACGGATTTAAACGGCACATTTCCTCCATGTCTTTCTCTTTCCTCGTCTTCCTCTGCCGTTCCAGTTCTTGTGTAATCTCTTTCTCTTCCTCCCTGTCTCTCGCTCTCTTCCTCCCACTCATCCGCTGTGAGTTTCTCTCCCATCATGCTTCTGATTGAGTTATCAGGTGTCTTCAGAGTCTTTTATAATACAGATGAGTCTGAATCTCCCTTGTGATGTGTCATATAGAGCTGCTCTCGCTCTGCTCTCGCTCTGCTCTCGCTCTGTCCGTCTTTGTGTGTGTGTGTGTGTGTGTGTCAGGCTTGACAATGAGAGTTTTTCTTTTTTCTGCTGGTCGCAGGCGGTCGTTCAGATTTTTACTCGCGCCGGTGACATTTCCTCATGCCCTGAGGCGAAAGGATTATATAAATATATATTTTTGCTTTTATAGCAATTTTAAAAGAAGAGTCAGGTGCAAAGTATATTTCTATTAAAGCAACAGTTCACCTGAAAATGAAGCCTCTTCTCTTCTCCGTTCAACAGCAGTTTATGGTGACCTGTCTAGATCAAAAAAGGAACGTAGTTCATGTGAATCGTCTCAGTCTGTGTGTGAGAAACTCACCAAAAAACGCAAGCATGTATATATTTAAGAAAAAAATATTATTTTTATATATAAAAATTTATATTTATATATATTATAGATTATATAAATGTATATACATGCAAATATTTCTTAAATATATACATGAATGTGTGTGTATTTATATATATATAAATAATCATTAACAGAGTACACACACATATATTATGTAAACACAAACTTTTATTTTGGATGCGATTAATCGCGATTAATCTTTTGACAGCCCTAATATACATATATATCTGGCATAGACTACAGTATTTAAAATAGCATATATATGCATTAGTTACATTCTCAATTTAATTTACAGAGCAATCCCTGCTAACTAATAGTTTAACTAATACTATAGAAGAGGATTAGTCTGTCGCACTCACAACAGACTCGCAACAGCGATGATATCGTCCATCGACACAACCCTAGTGTGCATACCATTTCATTGTCCGGTTTAATTCCAGCCTCACGTGTCAAAACAAACTCCACGAGGCGTCAGTAATAGTTTTTATTTCCCCTCTAGAGGCCGCTCTCGCTCACTCTTATGCACAATTGTACGCTCGTGTAAACTGATTACAGTAACTGCAGATCTGGGCGTACAGTAGCTGCAGATCTGGGCGTACAGTAACTGCGGATCTGGGCGTACAGTAACTGCAGATCTGGGCGTACAGTAGCTGCAGATCTGGGCGTACAGTAGCTGCGGATCTGGGCGTACAGTAACTGCAGATCTGGGCGTACAGTAGCTGCGGATCTGGGCGTACAGTAGCTGCGGATCTGGGCGTACAGTAGCTGCGGATCTGGGCGTACAGTAGCTGCGGATCTGGGCGTACAGTAGCTGCGGATCTGGGCGTACAGTAGCTGCGGATCTGGGCGTACAGTAGCTGCGGATCTGGGCGTACAGTAGCTGCGGATCTGGGCGTACAGTAGCTGCGGATCTGGGCGTACAGTAGCTGCGGATCTGGGCGTACAGTAGCTGCGGATCTGGGCGTACAGTAGCTGCGGATCTGGGCGTACAGTAGCTGCGGATCTGGGCGTACAGTAGCTGCGGATCTGGGCGTACAGTAGCTGCGGATCTGGGCGTACAGAAACTGCGGATCTGGGCGTACAGTAACTGCGGATCTGGGCGTACAGTAGCTGCGGATCTGGGCGTACAGTAGCTGCGGATCTGGGCGTACAGTAGCTGCGGATCTGGGCGTACAGTAACTGCGGATCTGGGCGTACAGTAGCTGCGGATCTGGGCGTACAGTAGCTGCGGATCTGGGCGTACAGTAACTGCGGATCTGGGCGTACAGTAACTGCGGATCTGGGCGTACAGTAGCTGCGGATCTGGGCGTACAGTAGCTGCGGATCTGGGCGTACAGTAGCTGCGGATCTGGGCGTACAGTAGCTGCGGATCTGGGCGTACAGTAGCTGCGGATCTGGGCGTACAGTAGCTGCGGATCTGGGCGTACAGTAGCTGCGGATCTGGGCGTACAGTAGCTGCGGATCTGGGCGTACAGTAGCTGCGGATCTGGGCGTACAGTAGCTGCGGATCTGGGCGTACAGTAGCTGCGGATCTGGGCGTACAGTAGCTGCGGATCTGGGCGTACAGAAACTGCGGATCTGGGCGTACAGTAACTGCGGATCTGGGCGTACAGTAGCTGCGGATCTGGGCGTACAGTAACTGCGGATCTGGGCGTACAGTAGCTGCGGATCTGGGCGTACAGTAGCTGCGGATCTGGGCGTACAGTAGCTGCGGATCTGGGCGTACAGTAGCTGCGGATCTGGGCGTACAGTAGCTGCGGATCTGGGCGTACAGTAGCTGCGGATCTGGGCGTACAGTAGCTGCGGATCTGGGCGTACAGTAGCTGCGGATCTGGGCGTACAGTAGCTGCGGATCTGGGCGTACAGTAGCTGCGGATCTGGGCGTACAGTAGCTGCGGATCTGGGCGTAGAGTAGCTGCGGATCTGGGCGTACAGTAGCTGCGGATCTGGGCGTACAGTAGCTGCGGATCTGGGCGTACAGTAGCTGCGGATCTGGGCGTACAGTAGCTGCGGATCTGGGCGTACAGTAGCTGCGGATCTGGGCGTACAGTAGCTGCGGATCTGGGCGTACAGTAACTGCGGATCTGGGCGTACAGTAACTGCGGATCTGGGCGTACAGTAACTGCGGATCTGGGCGTACAGTAACTGCGGATCTGGGCGTACAGTAACTGCGGATCTGGGCGTACAGTAACTGCGGATCTGGGCGTACAGTAACTGCGGATCTGGACGTACAGTAACTGCGGATCTGGGCGTACAGTAACTGCGGATCTGGGCGTACAGTAACTGCGGATCTGGGCGTACAGTAACTGCGGATCTGGGCGTACAGTAACTGCGGATCTGGGCGTACAGTAACTGCGGATCTGGGCGTACAGTAACTGCGGATCTGGGCGTACAGTAACTGCGGATCTGGACGTACAGTAACTGCGGATCTGGGCGTTCAGTAACAGCGGATCTGGGCGTACAGTAACTGCGGATCTGGGCGTACAGTAACTGCGGATCTGGGCGTACAGTAACTGCGGATCTGGGCGTACAGTAACTGCGGATCTGGGCGTTCAGTAACAGCGGATCTGGGCGTACAGTAACAGCGGATCTGGGCGTACAGTAACTGCGGATCTGGGCGTACAGTAACTGCGGATCTGGGCGTACAGTAACTGCGGATCTGGACGTACAGTAACTGCGGATCTGGGCGTACAGTAACTGCGGATCTGGACGTACAGTAACTGCGGATCTGGGCGTACAGTATCTGCGGATCTGGGCGTACAGTAGCTGCGGATCTGGGCGTACAGTAGCTGCGGATCTGGGCGTACAGTAGCTGCGGATCTGGACGTACAGTAACTGCGGATCTGGACGTACAGTAACTGCGGATCTGGACGTACACTAACTGCGGATCTGGACGTACAGTAACTGCGGATCTGGGCGTACAGTAGCTGCGGATCGGGACGTACAGTAACTGCGGATCTGGGCGTACAGTAACTGCGGATCTGGGCGTACAGTAACTGCGGATCTGGGCGTACAGTAACTGCGGATCTGGACGTACAGTAACTGCGGATCTGGACGTACAGTAACTGCGGATCTGGACGTACAGTAACTGCGGATCTGGACGTACAGTAACTGCGGATCTGGGCGTACAGTAACTGCGGATCTGGACGTACAGTAACTGCGGATCTGGGCGTTCAGTAACTGCGGATCTGGGCGTACAGTAACAGCGGATCTGGGCGTACAGTAACTGCGGATCTGGGCGTACAGTAACTGCGGATCTGGCCGTACAGTAACTGCGGATCTGGGCGTACAGTAGCTGCGGATCTGGGCGTACAGTAACTGCGGATCTGGGCGTACAGTAACTGCGGATCTGGGCGTACAGTAGCTGCGGATCTGGGCGTACAGTAGCTGCGGATCTGGGCGTACAGTAGCTGCGGATCTGGGCGTACAGTAGCTGCGGATCTGGGCGTACAGTAGCTGCGGATCTGGGCGTACAGTAGCTGCGGATCTGGCCGTACAGTAACTGCGGATCTGGGCGTACAGTAGCTGCGGATCTGGGCGTACAGTAACTGCGGATCTGGGCGTACAGTAGCTGCGGATCTGGACGTACAGTAGCTGCGGATCTGGGCGTACAGTAGCTGCGGATCTGGGCGTACAGTAGCTGCGGATCTGGGCGTACAGTAGCTGCGGATCTGGGCGTACAGTAACTGCGGATCTGGGCGTACAGTAACTGCGGATCTGGGCGTACAGTAGCTGCGGATCTGGGCGTACAGTAGCTGCGGATCTGGGCGTACAGTAGCTGCGGATCTGGGCGTACAGTAGCTGCGGATCTGGGCGTACAGTAGCTGCGGATCTGGGCGTACAGAAACTGCGGATCTGGGCGTACAGTAACTGCGGATCTGGGCGTACAGTAACTGCGGATCTGGGCGTACAGTAACTGCGGATCTGGGCGTACAGTAACTGCGGATCTGGGCGTACAGTAACTGCAGATCTGGGCGTACAGTAACTGCAGATCTGGGCGTACAGTAACTGCAGATCTGGGCGTACAGTAACTGCAGATCTGGGCGTACAGTAACTGCAGATCTGGGCGTACAGTAACTGCAGATCTGGGCGTACAGTAACTGCAGATCTCTCTGTCTGTTTGTGGCAGCTGTGATCGAGAACATGGCTGAGTTTCGTCCTGGTCTGTGCACGGAAGCGGCCCAGCAGGGTTTGATGCAGTGGCTGTTGAAGAGGATTAAGGTAAGACACCATCCGTCACATCATCTCTCCTAAAGGCACTTCTTTCACTCAGGGGTCTTTATGAATGCTAGGCTGCTCATAAATAAAGTCTGTTAATGGAGTTTGATCGATTAGCATGAGACTAAATGTCAAACTAGAGCCTTTCAAACTTCATCTGGTTTGTTTATTTGTATATTTAACTATGCATGCTTTTTGCATTTATAAACTTGGCTTAAGTTTTTTTTTTAATTCTCTAAAATAAGACCACATTTTTGAGCTTTCAAACTTACTTTGGTTTATTTTTGCATTTTTGATGCGTATAAGCATTTATTTATGAATTTAAGCATTAATTTACTCATGCATTTATTTATTTAAGCTGAAATTTATTTATGCACTTATTTAGACATTCATTTAAACAGTTTTGCATTTATTATTGCAGTTATTTAATCAATTGTTTATGCATTTACAGTGTTAATTTCATTGAGGAATAATTTTCTTCAACAACCTTTTTTCACTGGCGAAAACGAGACGCTAACTAAATAAAAACTAGTGTTGGATGACAACGATGATTTCAAGCTTGTTTATCATTAAAAGTCACGCATTATATATTAGTTTTTGCTTACACAATAAACTATATTTAATTTAATTCCCATTTAATTCATAGTCAGGAGGAAAGACCAGTATTAGACACATATTCAAAAAAATGTATCAGGGTTATAATAGTTCACTAAAACCATTAGAAAAATCTTCATTACTTGAAATTAAATAAATGTTAACTGAAAAAAAAAAAAAAAAAAAACTTATTTGAAGCTTTAGCTGAACCTGATATGGCACTAAAACTAAAACAGAAATACAAAGTTATAAAAACTATATAGATGTTTTTAAAAAAACAAACAAAAAAGTGAATTGAGCTCTTTCGTGTATTTTTAATGTCAAAAAACTAAATGATGTCAAAATGTCAGTTCAAGTGACAGTCGGTTATGTAATGCTTAAAGCTACACTGTGTAACTTTTAGTTTATTCTTAGCTAAAAACTACGGAGCCTCCCTAGTCCCACTTTTTCAAAAAAAATTATTATAACTATCTTGTGGCCTCAAGATAGTAACTCGTGGCCTCAAGATAGTAACTCGTGCCCTCAAGATAGTAACTCGTGGCCTCAAGATAGTATCTCGTGGCCTCAAGATAGTAACTCGTGCCCTCAAGATAGTAACTCGTGGCCTCAAGATAGTATCTCGTGGCCTCAAGATAGTAACTCGTGCCCTCAAGATAGTAACTCGTGGCCTCAAGATTGTAACTCGTGGCCTCAAGATTGTAACTCGTGGCCTCAAGATAGTAACTCGTGGCCTCAAGATTGTAACTCGTGGCCTCAAGATAGTAACTCGTGGCCTCAAGATAGTAACTCGTGGCCTCAAGATAGTAACTCGTGGCCTCAAGATAGTAACTCGTGGCCTCAAGATAGTAACTCGTGGCCTCAAGATAGTAACTCGTGGCCTCAAGATAGTAACTCGTGGCCTCAAGATAGTATCTCGTGGCCTCAAGATAGTAACTCGTGCCCTCAAGATAGTAACTCGTGGCCTCAAGATAGTAACTCGTGGCCTCAAGATAGTAACTCGTGGCCTCAAGATAGTAACTCGTGGCCTCAAGATTGTAACTCGTGGCCTCAAGATTGTAACTCGTGGCCTCAAGATAGTAACTCGTGGCCTCAAGATAGTAACTCGTGGCCTCAAGATAGTAACTCGTGGCCTCAAGATTGTAACTCGTGGCCTCAAGATTGTAACTCGTGGCCTCAAGATAGTATCTCGTGGCCTCAAGATAGTATCTCGTGGCCTCAAGATAGTAACTCGTGGCCTCAAGATAGTAACTCGTGGCCTCAAGATAGTAACTCGTGGCCTCAAGATAGTAACTCGTGGCCTCAAGATAGTAACTCGTGGCCTCAAGATAGTAACTCGTGGCCTCAAGATAGTAACTCGTGGCCTCAAGATAGTAACTCGTGCCCTCAAGATAGTAACTCGTGGCCTCAAGATAGTAACTCGTGGCCTCAAGATAGTAACTCGTGGCCTCAAGATAGTAACTCGTGGCCTCAAGATGGTATCTCGTGGCCTCAAGATAGTAACTCGTGGCCTCAAGATAGTAACTCGTGGCCTCAAGATAGTAACTCGTGGCCTCAAGATAGTAACTCGTGGCCTCAAGATGGTATCTCGTGGCCTCAAGATAGTAACTCGTGGCCTCAAGATAGTAACTCGTGGCCTCAAGATAGTAACTCGTGGCCTCAAGATAGTAACTCGTGGCCTCAAGATAGTAACTCGTGGCCTCAAGATAGTAACTCGTGGCCTCAAGATAGTAACTCGTGGCCTCAAGATAGTAACTCGTGGCCTCAAGATAGTAACTCGTGGCCTCAAGATAGTAACTCGTGCCCTCAAGATAGTAACTCGTGGCCTCAAGATAGTAACTCGTGGCCTCAAGATTGTAACTCGTGCCCTCAAGATAGTAACTCGTGGCCTCAAGATAGTAACTCGTGCCCTCAAGATAGTAACTCGTGGCCTCAACATCAACACCTGAACAATTCCTAGATGGGAATCAGCTGTGATTTATATATTTGCATAACTTCAATCGGCTGTTTCTCAGTATCAATGGAATAAAATACAGGGAATATAGTTGTTTCAATTCACAGTATAGACAGCTGTTCACTTTTACTTTAGCCTATAAGGTTAGGTTTAGAACATGATGTTATCTGTTCTGACATACAGTGTTAAAGCATTGGTAAATTTGGCAGTACAAATTCATTGTTTTGGTCTTGGTTGAGCTTGTGTGTATAAGAAGTTCAAGCATTTTAAATTTGTGTTAACCGTATGCATTTTGTGTGAAAGCAACAATAAATGTGTTAATTGTATAGCCTACAGAGACAGATGTTGTGCTAACTGTCTTAAGAATTTAGGAAATTTGTTAAAATTAATGGAAAAAATTGTCATAGCGATTGTAAAAAACTGTAATAACAGACGGAGGTAGCGTGACCTAAGCCTAGAACGCCCTCTGCTGGCGTTTTTTCGTAGGCTACACGGACACATGCTTTTCTTACATTCAAAACTACCACAATGTGAAACACTTCAATAATTAATGAACCAGTCTGCACACTCCAATATAGGTTAACTTAAAATCATAATCAAAAATACTTTATTGATCTTTATTGATACTATTGATAACCCGGGGAACAATTCTTGTGTCACAGTTGATGTGCACATAAAGACATTTAACGGAATATTAATAGAAGTTAGTAAATAAAAAAGTATATATATGTAAAAAGTATAAATATAGGCTATAAAATATGAAGAAGAATTATAAAGAACTATGGATATGCAGCCTACAAGATTTACATTACTGTATTAATATAATTGTGATGAACAGTACTAGGAAATAAATAGAAGCAGAACTGCAGCAAACTATATTGCACACTGAATATTAAAACAGAGAATATTGCACAGAATGGGAAGTATTGCACTACAGGGTCCAGTTTAATAACAAAGGGTCCATGTGTCAGACACTTTACTATCTTGAGGCCACAAGTTACTATCTTGAGGCCACGAGTTACTATCTTGAGGCCACGAGTTACTATCTTGAGGCCACGAGATACTATCTTGAGGCCACGAGTTACTATCTTGAGGCCACGAGTTACTATCTTGAGGCCACGAGTTAGTATCTTGAGGCCACGAGTTAGTATCTTGAGGCCACGAGTTACTATCTTGAGGCCACGAGTTAGTATCTTGAGGCCACGAGTTACTATCTTGAGGCCACGAGTTACTATCTTGAGGCCACGAGTTACTATCTTGAGGCCACGAGTTACTATCTTGAGGCCACGAGTTACTATCTTGAGGCCACGAGTTACTATCTTGAGGCCACGAGTTACTATCTTGAGGCCACGAGTTACCATCTTGAGGCCACGAGATACCATCTTGAGGCCACGAGTTACCATCTTGAGGCCACGAGTTACTATCTTGAGGCCACGAGTTACTATCTTGAGGCCACGAGTTACTATCTTGAGGCCACGAGTTACTATCTTGAGGCCACGAGTTACTATCTTGAGGCCACGAGATACTATCTTGAGGCCACGAGATACCATCTTGAGGCCACGAGTTACTATCTTGAGGCCACGAGTTACTATCTTGAGGCCACGAGTTACTATCTTGAGGCCACGAGTTACTATCTTGAGGCCACGAGATACTATCTTGAGGCCACGAGTTACTATCTTGAGGCCACGAGTTACTATCTTGAGGCCACGAGTTACTATCTTGAGGCCACGAGTTACTATCTTGAGGCCACGAGTTACTATCTTGAGGCCACGAGTTACTATCTTGAGGCCACGAGTTACTATCTTGAGGCCACGAGTTACCATCTTGAGGCCACGAGTTACCATCTTGAGGCCACGAGTTACTATCTTGAGGCCACGAGTTACTATCTTGAGGCCACGAGTTACTATCTTGAGGCCACGAGTTACTATCTTGAGGCCACGAGATACCATCTTGAGGCCACGAGATACCATCTTGAGGCCACGAGTTACTATCTTGAGGCCACGAGTTACTATCTTGAGGCCACGAGTTACTATCTTGAGGCCACGAGTTACTATCTTGAGGCCACGAGTTACTATCTTGAGGCCACGAGTTACTATCTTGAGGCCACGAGTTACTATCTTGAGGCCACGAGTTACTATCTTGAGGCCACGAGTTACTATCTTGAGGCCACGAGTTACTATCTTGAGGCCACGAGTTACTATCTTGAGGCCACGAGTTACTATCTTGAGGCCACGAGTTACTATCTTGAGGCCACGAGTTACCATCTTGAGGCCACGAGTTACTATCTTGAGGCCACGAGTTACTATCTTGAGGCCACGAGTTACCATCTTGAGGCCACGAGTTACTATCTTGAGGCCACGAGTTACTATCTTGAGGCCACGAGTTACTATCTTGAGGCCACGAGTTACTATCTTGAGGCCACGAGTTACTATCTTGAGGCCACGAGTTACTATCTTGAGGCCACGAGATACCATCTTGAGGCCACGAGATACCATCTTGAGGCCACGAGGTACTATCTTGAGGCCACGAGTTACTATCTTGAGGCCACGAGTTACTATCTTGAGGCCACGAGATACCATCTTGAGGCCACGAGATACCATCTTGAGGCCACGAGATACCATCTTGAGGCCACGAGTTACTATCTTGAGGCCACGAGTTACTATCTTGAGGCCACGAGTTACTATCTTGAGGCCACGAGTTACTATCTTGAGGCCACGAGTTACTATCTTGAGGCCACGAGTTACTATCTTGAGGCCACGAGTTACTATCTTGAGGCCACGAGTTACTATCTTGAGGCCACGAGTTACTATCTTGAGGCCACGAGTTACTATCTTGAGGCCACGAGTTACTATCTTGAGGCCACGAGTTACTATCTTGAGGCCACGAGTTACTATCTTGAGGCCACGAGTTACTATCTTGAGGCCACGAGTTACTATCTTGAGGCCACGAGTTACTATCTTGAGGCCACGAGTTACTATCTTGAGGCCACGAGTTACTATCTTGAGGCCACGAGTTACTATCTTGAGGCCACGAGTTACTATCTTGAGGCCACGAGATACCATCTTGAGGCCACGAGATACCATCTTGAGGCCACGAGTTACTATCTTGAGGCCACGAGTTACTATCTTGAGGCCACGAGTTACTATCTTGAGGCCACGAGTTACTATCTTGAGGCCACGAGTTACTATCTTGAGGCCACGAGTTACTATCTTGAGGCCACGAGTTACTATCTTGAGGCCACGAGTTACTATCTTGAGGCCACGAGTTACTATCTTGAGGCCACGAGTTACTATCTTGAGGCCACGAGTTACTATCTTGAGGCCACAAGATAGTTATAATAATTTTTTTTGAAAAAGTGGGACATGGGGGGCTCCGTAAAAAACACTTAGTTCTTTCAAAAATATATGTGCTCATTAATGTATATTTACTTCTTTTAAGTAATAAAGTATTCTGGTAAGTTTATAATATGCCATTGTAAACACATACGGGTGAGGGTTTGAATGCGGGTCGCCATGTTGCTCCTCCATCTTGAAAGTACAGTAGCCAAAGAGGGACATTCCCGTAAATTCAAGCTTTGCCTTTGGTGTTTTAACACTCGATGGCACCGTGACGAATGTGGACGAGGTCGAACTGGAAGCCATGTTAATCTTGGACTAAATCAGCCACCGTAGGAGTTAAAACCAAATCGGAATTGAGAGGAACAGAAACTAATATTCACTGGATGGTCATATACCTTTTCACCACTAGATGGGGGAAAATATCACACAGTGGAGCTTTAATGTATTACAATTGAACTACACTCAATAGATTTAGTCGACTAAAACTAGACTAAAACTAAAAACAATTAATATGACTAAAACTAAATGGCGTTTTAGTCAAAAGACTATGACTAAAACTAAATCAAAATTTGCTGTAAAAATTAAAAAAAATTTTTTTGCATTTATATACTTAACTTGAATATTTTCAAATTCTCTAAAATGAGACCTAATTTTCCTAGAGCTTTCAAGCTTCATTCGGTTTATTTATGTATGCATTTATTGTGTTGCATATATAATATATATAGCTTGAATTTATAATTATTTTTCCAAATTCATAGCATGAGAATACATTTTCCAAGAGCTTTCAAACTTCAGCTGGTTTATTTATTAATGCATTTATTTATGCATTTATTTTGTTGTATGTACAAACTGCTATTGTGCAAACATAGCTTGAATTATCCCAAAATGTTCCTAGAGCTTTCAAACGTCATCTGGTTTGTTTGTTTATTTAATTATACAGTTATTTATGTATGCTTTTGTTGATGCATTTAAGAATTTATTTATGAATTTAAGCATTAATTTATTTAAGCTTATTTAGTCATTTGTTAAAGCATTTTTACTTAATAAATTGTTCATGCATTTATGTAATCCTTCATGCATGTATTTTACAGATTTTGTAAATATATTTATTTGCAATTTAATAATTTGCTTTGCTTTATTATTAATTATCCTAACTATGCATGAATACATGGTCAGTCACATTGAGCTGCTTTATCATTTGCATGTACTAATTCCTGGGTCGTTTTGAGAACCGATGCATTTGTCTTCCATTGAAAACTCAACCTAGATCATGTGGTTCGGAACACCCTAGCAACCACATCCTAGCAATGCCTTAGCAACCTTTCCTTTTTTTATGGTTCTGTAAACTCTGGTGGTGTGATTTCTGTGCACCAAACAGAAGAAATAAGCAAGTCATGTTGGACTAGCAGTATTTCAGTGTTTTAACAGCACACTTTGGATACGCATTAAACTGGGATAGACATCCAAAAAAATGACACCCAAGTCAAGCCGGAATATATGGCAGTGAACCCACAGTGTCAGCTGGTTTGAAGTTGGCCGCACGTTATGACGGGTTTTAACTCCATCAGTTATTATTTTTGAGCTGGATTTGAGATTTTCATAAGAGCTGTAGGCCCGCTGCCTGTGTGTTTTTTTCTCCACGTGAGGTGAAATCCTCCTCAGATGTACCACTGGCTGCCGGAATAAGAGCGTCATGCTGTTCGAGTCTTAATGCTCCCTGAAGACTTCCATGAATCCAGCGCACAGATCGAATGCGACGCTGAAAGGCCACTGAAAGTGTGTGTGTGTTGTGTTCCCAAACAGGCCAAGATGCCGTTTGATGCCAATAAGCTGTACTGCAGTGAAATACTGGCCATCCTGCTGCAAAACAACGACAGTAAGTGAAATTATGGCCAGTGAATAATTACACTTTCACACCAGTAGTGACATATTTTCGACATCAAATTAGTTCATTTATATGGACAAGTTTTGCTTCATTCTTGATGTGAACAGGCCTTTAGCTTGACATTTTGTGACATTTTCTTTTGGTATTAAAAGGATGTATATTTATATTTTATGTGCATCAACTGTCAGCTCTTATAAATAATGATATAATTTATAAATTTATACAAGGAGAATCGTGACTGAGAAAGAAGTGCTGATGTCCACGCTGATTTTACTCTATATTTACTCTAAACATATGCAGAAATATAACACATATAAGACTTTAAATTCAATGAGGGTGCAGAGTTATTGTTAATGTGTTTTTTGGGGGGGTTGAATTTCTAGTAAAAATAATAATATTGTGATATACACCAATCAGGTAATGGTATATTACAGTATACCATTACTGTAATATTACTAGGACTCTATGATTTATGTGATGCAGAAAATGTAGATGGAATCCAGTCGTTTTTTTATAATACATTTGAATTATAAAATAAAAACACAATATCCAAGAAGATGAAAACAACCTTCCAAAATAAAAGTTTGGTTTAACTGGAAGAAATTATGATAACAATATATTACAGTAGAATGTACATCTCAAATTAATAGTAGTAATAATAAAAACATTTTCAAAGGAATATAATTTTGTTGCACATGTTTTAATTTAAAGTTTGCCAAAAAAAATAATTGTTTAATTTTCATGTGATTTATAAATTCATACAATTTTATGCATTCATTTGATTACCACTTTTTGATAATACATTTGAAATATATCATAACACAAAATCCATACTAAACAGAATTTCTGAAAAATGTATATTATTGTTATGAATTCAACTGATTAGACATGTTTTTGATTATTACAATTTAATGAAACCATTCAAACGGGTTGCAGAACAATTCAAACGCAAAATTAAACTGATTCTGAGTTTATTGCCCTCCATTAGTACGGCTTTGCTGATCCAGCACTGTAAGCTTGTTCATTGTGTGTGTGTGTGTGTGTGTGTCTGTGTGTGTGTGTGTGTGTGTGTGTGTGTGTGTGTGTGTGTGTGTGTGTGTGTGTGTGTGTGTGTGTGTGTGTGTGTGTGTATACAGTGAGTTCAATACCTGAGTTTATCAGATGCACATCTCTCTCTGTCTGTTCTACGGTCTATTAACACACTGAACTAACATTCATCATGTTTTCTCTTTATGTCTGTCTCTCTCTCTCTCTGTCTCTCTCTCTCTCTCTCTCTCTCTCTCTCTCTCACTCTCTCAGAAACAAGGGAGCTGTTAGGAGAAATGGATGGCATTGATGTACTACTGCAGCAGCTTTCAGTAAGACTCTCTCTCTCTCTCTCTCTCTCTCTGTCTCTCTCAATTCAATTCAATTCAATTCAATTCAATTCAATTCAATTCAATTCAATTCAATTCAATTCAATTCAATTCAATTCAATTGTGCTTTATTGGCATGACAATTGTTGCAATGTATTGCCAAAGCATTTCTAATTCTTACAGAGAATCAACATATGTACATACATTAGATAAATATATAAATATAATAATACATATAAATAATATATATATATATATATATTTTTTTTTTTAAAGTAAAAACAATCAACAATCAAACATTTAGAATTCTAGGAACAGTTTAGAATTCGGTGTGTGTGTTGGTGCGAGTGTGTGTGTGTGTGTGAGAGTGTGAGTGTGTGTGTGAGCGCATCACTGATTGGTCGACTCCTCCCTCTTTTTGTGGCAGGCATTAATATATCTTGCTGCTAGTGGGATACAATCTCTTTTTTCACCTAATAGATATTGAAGTTTTATTTTATAGTTTAATTTTACGAAGTCGGGGCAAAGTATTTGGAATTTGGGATAGAAAGTGTTTCTGATTAGTTGATAGTTTGGGCAGCTGGTGAGGAAGTGTGTCTCTGTCTCCACTTCTCCAGTGGTGCAGTACGGGCAGATGCGGCTCTCTCTGGGCAGCCAGCTCTGTCTGTATCTGCCCGTCTCTACGGTCAGTGTGTGGTTGCTCAGTCTGTACCTCGTCATTCTTCTTCTGAACTCACAGTTTTTCACTGCGCTCAGGTATTCGGCTGTTGTGTAGCTTCTGTTTAGGGCCAAATAACATTCCAGTTTACTTTGTTTTTGTGTTGTTTCAGTCCAATAGGTCAAGTAATTTTCTCTTTGTGCTTTAATAATTTGATTGGGCCAAATTGTGTGGATGAGTGTGTGTGTGTCCTGAGGCTGGCTGTTGTTAGTGGTGTTAGTGTGTGTTTGCAGCCTCAGGATCAGCTGGATCAGGGGACTCTTATCAGAGTTCACTTCATGGTTTTTAAGGGCTTTAAAATGATAAGAGTTGGGGTCACTCATTTTTAGATGTTTCCAAAATTTGATGGCTCGTTTCTCAATGTGTATTAGTAGAGGGTATTGGCCTAATTCTGCCCTGCATGCGTTGTTGGGCGTGTTCCTCTGGACTCTCAGGATACTCTTACAGAACTCAGCATGCAGGGTTTCAATCGGATTTTTGTCCCATTTGTCGAATTCATGATTTAAGAGAGGACCCCAAACTTCACTGCCATATAGTGCAATAGGTTCAATCACTGATTGGAATATTTTGAGCCAGATTCTGATTGGTATTTCAAATTTAATTGATTTTTTGATGGCATAGAAAGCCCTTCTTGCTTTCTCTTTCAGTTCATTCACGGCCAAGCTGAAGTTTCCGTTTGCACTGAATTTCAACCCGAGGTATGTGTAGTCGGTGGCATGATCTACTCTGGTCATACCAAGGGTGAAATTGTGCCTCTTTCCCTGACATCTGGGTCTTTTCTGGAACGTTATTATTTTAGTTTTAGTTGTGTTAATGGTCAGGGCCCAGGTCTGACAGAACTGATGCAGGACGTCCAGGTTCTGCTGTAGACCCTCTTCTGTTGGAGACAGCAGCACCAGATCGTCCGCATACAGGAGGAACTTTATAGAGGAGTCATGTAGTGTGAGGCCAGGAGCTGCTGATTGGTCTAGAAGATTTGCTAATTCATTTATATATATATTGAAGAGGGTCGGTGATAGTGGGCAGCCCTGTCTCACACCACGCCCTTGAGTGAAGAACGCCGTTTGTTTTTTTCCAATTTTAATTGAGCATTGATTGTTTGAGTACATTGTTTTAATTATGTTGTATGTTTTGCCCCCAATACCTGATTCTAGAAGTTTAGACAGAAGACCTTCATGCCAAATTGAATCAAAGGCCTTCTGGAAATCTACAAAGCAAGCAAAAATTTTAGTTTTGTTTTGATTAATTTGTTGGTCGATCAGGGTATGCAGGGTGAAGATGTGGTCTGATGTTCTGTAATTTGGTAAGAATCCAATCTGACTTTTGTTCAGGACATTGTGCTCTGTGAGGAAGTGAACGAGTCTTGTGTTGATGATGCTGCAGAACATCTTCCCCAGGTTACTGCTCACACAGATGCCTCTGTAATTGCTCGGATCTGATTTGTCTCCACTCTTGAATATGGGCGTTATGACTCCTCTATTCCAGGTGTCAGGGAAATGACCAACACTCAGAACCAAGTTAAACAGTTTTAGCAAAGCCAATCTGAAATTGTGTTCTGTGTTCTTCAGCATTTCATTGAGGATGCCGTCTGGTCCACTTGATTTTTTAATTTTTAGTGCCTGGATTTTATCAATCAGTTCATTTTCTGTGATGGGGTAGTCTAATGGGTTTTGGTATTTACCAATTGTATGTTCCATATTGATCATTTTTTCATAAATTTGGGTTTGTTCTGGGTTAATTTTTAGCTTGCTATAAAGTTGTTCAAAGTGATTTTTCCAGGTGTCTCCATTTTGTATGGCTGTTTGTTCATGCTGTTTTTTATTCAGAGAATTCCAGTGGTCCCAGAATTTGTTTGAATGTATAGATTCTTCAATGGTTTTGAGTTGGTTTTGCATGAACTGTTCTCTCTTCTTTCTGAGTGTATTTTTATACTGTTTAAGTTCCTCACAATATTGATGACGCAAATCTACATCGTTTGGTTGTCTGTGTTTTTGATTTGATAATTGTCTTAAATTTTTCCTCATTGTTTTACAATCTAAATCAAACCATTTTTCATTCTCTTCTATAGTTTTGTAGATTTTCCTAGAGGATTTGAGATTAGATAAAGTTGCCAAATAATCAAATATATAATTTATGTTCTCCACGGCCAGATTTACACCATCTCCATCGCGAGGATAAACTCTGCAGAGGAAGTTGTCAATGAGTGAGCACACTTTTGGATGGTCCATTGCTGCCACATATTTTTCTGTGCTGTTTTGTGCCCATCTGTATTTCTCTCTAATGTTGTACAGCTTACTGGGTTGTAGATGTATGTTTGTATTTTCTGTCCTTTTTAGATACACAGTAATTTGGCTGTGATCTGACAGGGGTGTTAGTGGTTTGACCGTGAATGCTCTGAAAGAGAATAGATCTAAATCTGTGATCATGTAGTCAACTGTTGAGCAACCATGAAATGAACTGTAGGTGTATCTCCCCAGAGAATCCCCTCTCACCCTGCCATTGACGAGGTACAGACCGAGGCTTCGACAGAGTTCAAGTAGAACTTTCCCGTTCTTATTTACTTGGGCATCAGAATTATATCTTGGGAAATTTACAATGTTTTGTGGGAAGTTCTGTCCAAAAATATAGTTATTCCCATTATCTGTAGTGTAGTCAGGGAGGGATCCCGTTCTGGCATTTAGATCCCCACAGATTAACACACTTCCCTGGGCCTGGAAGTGGTTAATTTGACTGTGGAGGGTTTCAAAGATGTCTTCATTATAGTATGGAGATTCAGAGGGAGGGATATAGAGAGCACATAAGAATACATCTTTTGTTGTTTGGATAAGGTGCTTGTTGATTTTGAGCCAGATGTGTGATTCTTCTTTTTTAACTGTTTGGATGTATTCATCAATTTCTTGTTTGTGCCAGATTATAATGCCCCCTGAATCTCTCCCCCGTGTGATGCTTTGGTGCTTTCTAGAGGATAGAGATGTTTCACAGTATCCTGAGGGACAAAGAGTGACGTTATCAGTTCTGCGCCAAGTTTCCTGTAGTATAATTATGTCCATGTTTGATATGCTTTTTTTGAAATCTAAAGTATGGGGTTTGTAACCAAAACTGGATGAATTAATACCCTGTATGTTCCACATTGTAATAATTAATGATCTCATTTTGTCAACAAGTTTAACAATTCTACAATCTTAATAGTGCTCTAGAGTAAAACAAACCTAAGTCTAACATAGTGTCAAAATATACATGTGTGAAGGTGTTTTTTTTTTTTTTTTTTTTTCTCTCTCTCTCTCTCTCTCCTCTCTCTCTCTCTCTCTCTCTCTCTCTCTCTCTCTCTCTCTCTCTCTCTCTCTCTCTCTCTCTCTCTCTCTCTCCTCTCCTCTCTCTCTCTCTCTCTCTCTCTCTCATCTCTCTCTCTCTCTCTCTCTCTCTCTCTCTCTCCTCTCTCTCTCTCTCTCTCTCTCTCTGTCTCTCTGTCTCTCTGTCTGTTTCTGTGATTTCTGAGGACATACATTTGTAGACATTTCATGTGTCCCCGTACATATATTGTTCTCTTCGAGCCAGACAACTTTCTAATTTAACTAATCTAATTTAACTAATTTAAAACTTTCTAATTTTAAATAAAAATGTCATGTGCTGTGTTTGCCAAGATCACATATGATGCATATGTAGGGTATATGCAGGAATCCTGAAGTAAATTTTAATACCTTTTTAAGATCTTCTCAAAATATTTAAAGACCTCATCGGCGATGAGAACTACTGTTGAGCAATAAAATAAAAATATATAATCATAAGCTATAACAAAAATATATATTAAATTAGGTGAGTGGATAGTTAAAAAAAATTGCAATTACAAAAAGTAATTCTTGAAAAAACATCTCTGGACTAATTTTATAAAATCTAAAAATGTTAATGAAAAGGTACAAATTACTTTGTGTTCTTATTAAATAAATTTATAAAAAAAACAATTTATATTTAATTTATATATGAATGTAAATAATTATATGGGCCTACACAAATAATATAACATTTCAAGATTTATAGTTTATTGTAAACGTAATGTGCAGCTCTGTAAAGGGGCAACAAATATATGATAGATACGTGAGAACAAGATTTTTTTTAATCATCTTTAAGTGCACAAAACTATGCAAATATATGAAAGCGTGGCACAATGCGCTTATGCGCATCCCGGGTGCAGAATGATGCGCTTAAAGCAACATGGAGTCAGAGGGCGCAGTGCACCGCGAGTGCACATTAAAAAGTTCACGGCATAAAGAGACGATGAGCGTTGAGCGCACAAATCCTAGTCTACTATGTATATCGGTCGGTTTCTTCACAGTTTTAAATTCCGGTTATTGTGCGTGTGATGCCTTGTGTTGTCACCCGGGTAGGGAGCACAACATCGTTCAGAAACCGCTAGATAAACTCCAGGAAGATAAATTATTTTATCTGCATATCAAGTATTATAACGGGAATATATCATCTTGGAGTGAGCTTTACCGAGCAGCTGACTGACTGTAACCAAACACGACGCGCAGTTTGAATGCTGAACGGAGAATGATGGACAGCTACAGCGGAGGAAAGACATTCAGCTATGGAATGGCTTTAGATGACTTTGTACTAGCAAATCATAAAATACTAATAATGATTGCTGAAAGATCATGTGACAATATATATTTCTGATGATTATTTAATTACCACGACATGCCTAATCTGAGCAAGTGACTGCCTGTCTTGAGTTTTGTCGACAGACGGAGGTGGCACGAAATGTGACGGAGGCGGCCGCTATGCAGGAAAAACCATAGAAAAACCCTGCGGTCATTGTTTAAACTCATCCTACTCCAACCAGGAGTCCGCAAATTTACATTTCCCCATTTCGGAGTCTGTTTCGCAACGTGTGGAGGGCGACACATCACCTAACTGCGCATTTCGCAAAATACGTGACATCACCCATAGACGGTGTGCGCGCCCGAGCTGATCTCACTGACATATCACTATTCAGACAGGACTAGTTTTCTAAATTATATTTGAGTTACAATTCTCATCACCCAACATCTGTGATTTCAAATATATTCAAAATAATGTTTTCGGAGAGTGAAGTAAAAAAAACTTTCTCCCACCATTTAGATTTTATTTCTTTTTGTTGTTAAAATCTTGTGAATCTTGTTCAATGTGCAGATTGCCTCTCTCTCAGTCCTTCCCCTCCCCCCTCACTCTCAGGCTCACCCTGGGTGTGTGTGTGTGTGGGGTCTCTCTCTCACCCTGTGAGTTTGAGTGTGTGCATTTCTCTCTTGATGATGATAATTTACCCCTTTCATATCATAGACTATCACAAATAACTATCACTTGTGAATAAGTAAAAAAATAACTATACAAATACCTTGAATTAAATACTGGCCTTCTGGACTTATAACATTTTGAGCAGGAAAAGATAACTTTTCACATATTTGAAAGAGATCTATTTCATCCCATGACATTAAAAATCATCTACATTTAAATGACATCATGGGTGTGGCTTGTGGTGATAGTGGCACCAGCTGCTGCGGTAAATGTGACATATTCGAGCGATTTAAAAAAATTATCCTGTTTAAATGCATATTGCCTGCCGTGCACAGTTATGCTGATGCCACCGGGGTGGCGGTGCCACCGGCTTGGGCCCGTCATCGCTGCTCGCAGCTTTAATTCTTTGTTTTGTTTTTTTTTTGTTTGTTTTTTTTTTTCGACTTCTCGGGTACTTTTGGGGCACTTAACATGCTCGAAAACTCTTGAAACTTCGCACAGGCATCGGAATGCGCGGCCATCAGAGCCGGGCTGAAGCTGGTACCCGGGCGTGGCAGGGGGGCTCGACAGCGCCCCCTTAAGTGGGGTCTGAAAACTTGGTCCATATATCAAACACACTTGCACGTACATGTATGAAACTTGGTACACATTTAGATCTCATCGGGCCGAACAACTTTCGTGCTCATAGTTATGTGTCAGCCCAACAGGAAGTGAGCTATTATGGGTTGTTCGGAAAACCCATGCTCTGGAATTTAATATACTCCTCCGAGGCCATTGTTTCGATCATTGCCAAACTCGGTCAGCATGAAGAGAACATATCCAGGATGCTAAATTGCGAGCGGATTTTTGATATCTCAAATGGTTTGGCCGTGGCGAAGCAACGAATTTATGGCGAGAAAAGGGAAACAGGAAGTGTGTTATAACTTGTGCAAACATTGACTGGTTTGGATGAAACTTCAGCTGTGTGTTCGTTGTAAGAGGCCGATCACATGGATATGACTTTTGTGAGTCAAAGTTATAGCGCCACCAACTGGCAGCAGGAAGTGTGTCACTTTCAAAAATGCTTTGAATCACCATCTTATTTTCACCAGATTTATTTCAAACTTCATCAGTATAATGTGAAAACATGACAGATAGAGACGTATGAAATGGATTCCTGAAATTTCAAATACTGTTGCCATGGCAACGTGTCAAAGTTTAATAATCTTTTGGCTGTTCTGAGGCTCTTAGCATGCTTGAAATTGCTTGAAACTGCTTGAAACTCAACACACACATCAGAGATGTCAGTCAGTACACATGGGCAAAGCCTCAGAAACGGGCGGGGATGAGGGGCTCTCTAGCGCCACCTTTTGACAAAAGTGAAGGGCTTCGTTTCATCTACAATCACCAAACTCAGTATATATATTGACCTCATCGAGCCGGACAACTTTCTAATTTACAGTCATTAGCTCCGACCAACAGGAAGTCAGATATTTTGGTTTGAAGGTAAATTTTTGGTTAAATCGGGGTCTGAGTTTTTACGTTCTCCTCGTAGGCGATTTATTCAATATCCACCAAACTCGGTCAACATGAAACAAAGATACTGAAGATGCTAAAATGTGAACGGATATTGGATATCTCAAACGGTGTTTCCATGGCAAGGGATTAAATAAGGACAAAAAAGGGGAACAGAAATTCTCTGTGTCTGCTGCTCTCCCCTCAATGAACACAAGATGGCTATTAGTTTTGAAGCAGGATAAAAAAAAAACTTGTTTCTCTCTCTCTCTCTCTCTCTCTCTCTCTCTCTCTCTCTTGTTTGTGATTTATGAGGACACAAATTTGTATAATGACATGGGTATTACACTGGTATTACAACGTGTATGTGTGTGTGTTTAAAAACATACTAAAACAATGTTTTATTAAAATGTAACCAAATAGCTTTAAAATAATCATACTATTTTTCAGATCAATATATTTATTTTATTTAATATATTTCTTCTGAATATTTATTCTCTGTCTGCCCTCCCCTCACTAAAAGGTAGCAGTGTTGTTATTTTTGAAACTCTCTCTCTCCGTGTGTGTGTGTGTGTGTGTGTGTGTGTATGTGTGTGTGTGTGTGTGTGTGTGTGTGTGTGTGTGTGTGTGTGTGTGTGTGTGTGTGTGTGTGCTTGTTTATGTGATTTATTAGGGACGAAAATTTGTATAATGACATGGGTATTACACTGTTATTACAACGTAGTGGTTAATGAGGACATTTCATGTGTCCACATAATAAAAATATCTTTAAAAACATACTAAATAATGTATTATTAAAATGTAACCAAGTAGCTTTAAAAATATACTACAAATTACAATGAAAACATGGTTTATGAGAATATTTCCTGTGTCCCATAAATTAAATAGCTTTAAGGGGTTTGGGTGTTGTGTGTGTGTGTGTGTGTGTGTGTGTGTGTGTGTGTGTGTGTGTGTGTGTGTGTGTGTGTGTGTGTGTGTGTGTGTGTGTGTGTGTGTGTGTGTGTGTGTGTGTGTGTGTGTGTGTGTGTGTGTGTGTGTGTGTGTGTGTGTGTGTGTGTGTGTGTGTGTGTGTGTGTGTGTGTGTGTGTGTGTGTGTGTGTGTGTGTGTGTGTGTGTGTGTGTGTGTGTGTGTGTGTGTGTGTGTGTGTGGGCATGTTTTTGTGAAATATCAGGACACAAATGTGTATAATGACATGGGTATGACATAGGTATTACAAAAAGAGGGTGAAATATGAGGACGTTCCCCATGTCCTCACATTTCAAAATGCTTATAAATCACACAGAACAAGGTTTTTTTCACAGAAAGTGAACTGCACAGTCTCCTGTGAGGGTTAGGTTTAGGGGCAGGGGCAGTGTAAGGGGATAGAAAATACGGTTTGTACGGTATAAAAACCATTACGCCTATGGAATGTCCTCACATTTCACAAAAACAAACGTGTGTGTGTGTGTGTGTGTGTCCACCAACTGGCAGCAGGAAGTGTGTCACTTTCAAAAATGCTAAATCACTGTCTTGTTTTCACCCGATTTACTTCAAACTTCATCAGTAAAAAGACAAAACATGGCAGATGTAGACATACGAATGGATTCCTGATATTTTACATACTGTTCCCATGGCAGTGTGTCAAAGTTTAATCATCTTTTGGCTGTTTTTGAGGCTCTTAGCATGCTTGAAATTGCTTGAAACTCAACACACACATCAGAGATGTCAGTCAGTGGAAATGGGCAAAGCCTCAGAAATGGGTGTGTTGGAGGGGTGTTTATTACAACATAATCATGGTTTATGAAGACATTTCATGTGTCCCCGTAAATCAAAATAGCTTTAAAAGCATACTAAACAATGTTTTAATAAAAATGTAAAAATGCAGAATGTTTTCTGTGATGGTAGGTTTAGGGGTAGTGTGTGTGTGTGTGTGTGTGTGTGTGTGTGTGTGTGTGTGTGTGTGTGTGTGTGTGTGTGTGCGATATGTAGGCTTAGGGGTAGTGTAGGGGGATAGAATTTACAGTTTGTACAGTATAAAAACCATTAAGTCTATGGAATGCCCTCTGCCTGTCTTTCCCCTTCCCCCTCTCTATCACTCTCTCTTTGTGTGTGTGTGTGTGTGTGTGTGTGTGTGTGTGTGTGTGTGTGTGGAGGGGGGGGGGGGCTCTCTCTCACCCTGTGAGTATGTGTGTGTGTGCCTTTCTCTCAGTCCTTCCCCTCCCCCTCACTCTCCCTCTATCATGTGTGTGTGTGTGTGTGTGTGTGTGTGTGTGTGTGTGTGTGTGTGTGTGTGTGTGTGTGTGTGTGTGTGTGTGTGTGTGTGTGTGTGTGTGTGTGTGTGTGTGTGTGTGTGTGTGTGTGTGTGTGTGTGTGTGTGTGTGTGTGTGTGTGTGTGTGTGTGTGTGTGACTTACTCTATTTATTTTTTACATTGGACCACACATATTGATTTCAAATATATTCAACATATTTTTTTCAGAGAGTGAAATAAAAAAAACTTTCTCCCACCATTTGGATTTTATTTCTTTTTGTTGTTAAAATCTTGTGAACCTTGTTCAATGTGCAGATTGCCTCTCTCTCAGTCCTTCCCCTCCCCCCTCACTCTCAGGCTCACCCTGGGTGTGTGTGTGTTTGATTGTGTGCGCGCACGTGTGTGTGTGGTGTGTGTGTGTGTGGGGGGGGGGGGGGTGTCTCTCTCACCCTGTGAGTTTGTGTGTGTGCCTTTCTCTCTCGGAATGATAATTTACCCCTTTCGTATCATAGACTATCACAAAAAACTATCACTTTAGTGTGAATAAGTAAAAAAGAACTACAAACACCTTGAATTAAATACTGGCCTTCTGGACTTACAAAATTTTGAGCAGGAAAATATAACTTTTATTTATTTTATCCTATGACATTAAAATTAATCTAGATTTAAATTACATCATGGGTGTGGCTTGTGGTGATAGTGGCACCAGTTGCTGCGGTAAATGTGGCATATTCGAGCGATTTTAAAAATATTCTCCTGTTTAAATGCATATTGCCTGCCGTGCACAGTTAAGCTGATGCCACCGGCGTAGCGGTGCCACCGGCTTGGGCCCGTCATCGCTGCTCGCAGCTTTAATTATTATTATTATTATTATTTTATCGACTTCTCGGGCACTTTTGGGGCCCTTACCATGCTCAAAAACTCTTGAAACTTTGCACACAAATCGGAATGCGCGGCCATCAGAGCCGGGCTGAAGCTGGTACCCGGGCGTGGCAGGGGGGCTCAACAGCGCCCCCTAAAGTGGTGTCTGAAAACTTGGTCTATATATCAAACACACTTGCACGTACATGTATGAAACTCGGTACACATATAGACCTCATCGGGCCAAACAACTTTCGTGCTCCAAGTTACGTGTCAGCCCAACAGGAAGTGAGCTAATATGGGTTGTTCTGAAAACACATGCTCTGGAATTTAATATACTCCTCCGAGGCCATTGTTTCAATCAGTGCCAAACTCGGTCAGCATGAAGTCAAGACACAGAGGATGCTAAATTGCGAACGGATTTTTGATATCTTAAACGGTTTGGCCGTGGCGAAGCAACGAATTTATGGCGAGAAAAGGTAAACAGGAAGTGTGTAATAACTTTCTTTTCTTTATTTGACTGATTTGGATGAAACTTCAGCTGTGTGTTCGTTGTAAGAGGCCGATCACATGGATATGACTTTTGTGAGTCAAAGTTATAGCGCCACCAACTGGCAGCAGGAAGTGTGTCACTTTCAAAAATGCTTTGAATCACCATCTTATTTTCACGCGATTGACTTCAAACTTCATCAGTATAATGTGAAAACATGACAGATAGAGACATATGAATGAATTCCTGATATTTCAAATAATGCTGCCATGGCAACATGTCAAAGTTTAATAATGTTTTTGGCTGTTTGTGTGCCCTCCCCTCTATCACCAAAAGGTGGCAGTGTTGTATTATTTTTGAAACTCCCTTTCTCTCTCTCTCTCTCTGTGCTTGTTTTTGTGATTTATGAGGACACAAATGTGTATGATGACATGGGTATTACACTGGTATTACAACGTAGTGGTTAATGTGGACATGAACTATGACACTATATCACTACAGGACTCATTTTCTAAATGACATTTGAGTTACAATTCTTATCACCTGACAGCCGTGATTTCATGTACTCATTCAGACAGAACTCTTTTTTTAAAACAGAGGAGTGTGTGTGTTTTCTATGCATGTGCTTTACAGAAGGTCATGTGCTGTGTTTGCAAAGATCACTTTTGACACATTTGTCTTTAAATTCATTATTTACTGACATAGTTCAAATTTATTTAAAAAAAAAATTCACATTATTTTCTACAAGTGTCTGTTTATAAGTGTCTTTTTTTCACAGAAAGTTTTTGTTTGAACGTGAATATTTGTATAATTCAGGGTCTGAGTTTTTACGTTCTCCTCGTAGGTGATTTATTCAATCTCCACCAAACTCGGTCAACGTGAAATGGAAGCTTAACGCATTAAAAATATTTAACGCAAAAAACGCAGCGTCCGTTTTTATATCTATTTTTGCTTAGCGTTACATGATCACGCTCCTATTCATGTAAATGCTTCCAAGCGCGACAAGACACAAGAGAGCGCGCTGTATGCCAGTGTCCTGTCTGTGTGTGTGTGTGTGTGTGTGTGTCAGTGTCCTGTCTGTGTGTGTGTGTGTGTGTGTGTGTGTGTCCTGTCTGTGTGTGTGTATGTGTGTGTGTCAGTGTCCTGTCTGTGTGGATGCGTCTCATGTCAGCTAATCAAGGGACACACACACACACACACACACACACACACACACACACACACACACTCGATGCATAGATAGACTCGCGTCAGTTTCCTGCTCACATCGAGTTCTCTTTTGCTCTTGAACAAACAATAACACAGAGGATTTTGAGTATTCTCATATTAGAGTCTTAAATTAGTTAAATAACGTCTTAAATGAACTTTAAAGAGTTGTGAGGAAATGAGATGCGCGGGACCGCGCGTGAGATCCGCGGTTGTTCTTAAAGTGACAGGAGCACTGATGATGCCTGTCATTAATGTTCATCAAAGAACAACGGGAACAGAGAAAATTGTAGCTTTAATGATGATTCATCTATATTTCATTTATTATTTATGCAGTTAAGGAAGGTTTGATAACTATTACATTTCTGTATAACAAGGAAGGCCATGGGTAAATATAACATTTATTATTTTGGGCTTATGTAAAGATTTTTTTAAGTTTACTTAAATTAAAAGTTGTTTTTTAAAGCCTAATAAAT
This sequence comes from Gobio gobio, assembly GCF_949357685.1. Taxonomy (NCBI): domain Eukaryota; kingdom Metazoa; phylum Chordata; class Actinopteri; order Cypriniformes; family Gobionidae; genus Gobio; species Gobio gobio. The sequence continues at coordinate 862,745 of NC_137117.1, read as the reverse complement.
GTTGAAATTGGGAGCTTTCAGTTATACTGTAATGTAACGTCATTAATGTTTCATAGAGTAAATACTAACGTTAATAAAGAGTAAATTTCAAAGAGTAAAAATAAATACTATCGAGCAAAGATACTAATAAAATAAACTATGCTTTTCAGGTTTTTCAGGTACGTCTAACATTAGTTTTCAGGTACAGAAATTGATCAAATGTAAAATAACATTGCATATATGACTATAAATTAAAGATTAATCCTATTAAACTTACAAAAGTTATTCAATCAAGAGCAGTGAGTGATGCCCTTGTCTTTTGTTTGACATTAAACAGACAGCAGTAAAGGCTACTGCCCCTTTAAGACCTCGGATATGCGTCGTCTTTTCTGGACTGTATAAAGCTTACTTAAGCCATATACAGACTATGTCTGCTAGAATACTCATCAATATGTTGACATTCTTTTTGCGTGAGTTTGTCCGTTCAAGAGCAAGACTTGAAAGAGAACTCAATATTTGCGCGCTGAGAGACGTGTGCGCGCTCTCGGATGAGTGCACGGAAAATTTTCTCACAGTGCGCGCGACTTCTCATTCGCGTCTTCTGGCACTAAACCAGATAGTTGCGTGTTCTGAGTTAACACAATCAGAACGTAAAAATACGGGATATTTTACGGGAAAATACTAAAACGGGAAGACAGCGGGAAAAGAGCTAAAATACGTGAGAAACCCGGAAAAAACGGGAGGGTTGACAGCTATGGTGTGTGTGTGTGTGTGTGCGATATGTAGGCTTAGGGGTAGTGTAGGGGGATAGAATGTACAGTTTGTACAGTATACAAACCATTAAGTCTATGGAATGCCATCTGCCTGTCTTTCCCCTTCCCCCTCTCTATCTGTGTGTGTGTGTGTGTGGGGGGGGGGGGTCTCTCTCTCACCCTGTGAGTTTGTGTGTGTGCCTTTCTCTCAGTCCTTCCCCTCCCCCTCACTCTCACTCTATCATTGTGTGTGTGTGTGTGACTTTCTCTCTTGATCATAATTTAACCCTTTCATATAGGCTATCACAAATAACTATCACTTGAAATAAAAACGTCATGTGATGTGTTTGCCAAGATCACGTATGATGCACATGTCTTTAAATTAACCTCTTAACAAGCGCCCCATTTTTTAGGAATTCTTTGAAAACGATATACCCAAATGAAAATGTCTGCAGCTCTTAAACCCTATGGTCTATATTCATAAACCTGGTCTTATTTTAAACTAGACACTTGAAATATTGCTACCCAAGAGTCATAATAACTCAAAGTAATATGGGAACAGAGTAATATACATGTAAATATACATGTAAGTGACTCACGTTTTTTGTTTTCAATTAGGGAAAAAAATATTATAATTTAATGTTAAGAGCCTGAAAATAACTTAAATATAAAACTGAATGTCTAATCATGTCATGATTCAAATATGAGGATGATTCTCTCAGTAATGTAGCTTCTGTGAGCTTTTATGTCAAGAAAAGTCTAGGCGTCATTTCAAAAAGGCCATTTATTTCAGAACATTTGCTATTGTAAAGAGTAGTTTTTCATTCAAATAAATCTGCAATAAACTGCAATATACTACTAATTATAATGGATAAACAGTTACTGAAAAACTAAAGCAACTATTTACAGAGATTACAAAGTGTAAAAAACTCATTTAGCTGATGGGAAGCGTCTGTGAGAGACTGCGCGCTCCACTGCAGTTGCGCCATGGAGAACGCGCAGCCAGCGCACTAACAGTATTCACCAAAGCCTACTTACGCAAACTGCGCAAGATAATGCCTTTTGATTGGTTACTAAGTCCATCAATCAAACCTTTGTTGGAAAGGCATTGGCTGGGCACCGAGTGCCTTTATCCAACGAAAACCATGGGCGCAATGATTGACAGCTCACCAAGCCTGTAAGGCACTTCCTCTATATGATGCATCCCAGAAGAGTCTCTGATTGAAGGAGAGGGACGAGGGAGGGTTTAAAATACGTGGGAGAAGCTATTCTAGCAGGGGGAGTTTGCCAGACACGGAATAGAATCGATATTTCATTGAAAATGGACATGATTGATCACGCTAACTCAAAACTCTCTTGCAAACAACGGAGGATTTTTAGTTTTTTCCCTATTTTTTCGTTGTTTTGGATTAAAAAGTGGGATGCATTTTGAAGAATGGACTCTTACACAGAGATGTATGCGGGTGTTTATTGGATTCGTCCGATCTGATCTGAACGACAGGAGATGAAAGATGAGTAACGCTGATATTATGCTAATGTTTACATGGATGGTCCTTTAGCGTTTCATTTAACCCTTTCCTCTCTGGTGTATTTATTGCAAAAACAAGTTCAGAACATGAATCTTGAGTGTTTTAGCTTTCAAATGATGCATAGTTTGTGATAGTTGATTGAATATTTTGTATAAAACAAAAGTAAATAAAAGTACACACCCCCCCACTTCCGTCAACCCCCCCGTCCACGATCCGATGCGGGTTAAGAAGTTAATTATTTACTGATATAATATAAATGTATTAAAACATAAATTTCACATGATTTTATAAAAGTGGCTATTTATAATAAACTTCCATAAAATGTAGACACGCATCTTACTCTTACCTGACACTGATATTAAAATCATCTTTGCAGTTTCTGTGATTTGGCTCCATTTATACATTTTTTATTAAAAAAAATGTATTGGACCACCCATATTGAAATGAAAGCATGTTTTATGGTGCATAAGATTGGTGCACAAACGGTAGCTAAGGTAGCTCAAAAACACATGAAGAGAAGTGTTAGAATAAAACAACATCAGCATTCGAATGGTATTCTGAACTCATTCCAATTTGACCTTTGACATAATCTGACATGAAATTCTTATAAATTTAATTGATCTCATAGATGTGGCTGTTGTGGTTTGTGGTCATAGCAGCACCAACTGCTGCAGTTAATGTGGTGAATTCAGATGACTTTGACATAGTCCTTTTATGTTTTCCCATTTTAAATGCCTATTGCCTGCCGTGCACAGTTAAACTGATGCCACCGGGGTGGCGGTGCCACCGGCTTGGGCCCGTCATCGCTGCTCGCAGCTTTAATTCTTTTTATTTATTTATTTATTTTTTTTCTCTACTTCTCGGGTACTTTTGGGGCACTTAACATGCTCGAAAACTCTTGAAACTTTGCACACACGTCGGAATGCGCGGCCATCAGAGCCGGGCTGAAGCTGGTACCTGGGCGTGGCAGGGGGACTCGACAGCGCCCCCTAGAACGCGTTTAGAAACTTGGTCCATGTATCAAACACACTTGCACGTACATGTATGAAACTCGGTACACATATAGACCTTATCGGGCCGAACAACTTTCGTGCTCATAGTTATGCGTCAGCCCAACAGGAAGTGAGCTATTATGGGTTGTTCGGAAAACCCATGCTCTGGAATTTAATATACTCCTCCGAGGCCATTTTTTCGATCATTGCCAAACTCGGTCAGCATGAAGTGAACATATCCAGGATGCTAAATTGCGAGCGGATTTTTTATATGTCAAATGGTTTGGCTGTGGCGAAGCAACGAATTTATGGCGAGAAAAGGGAAACAGGAAGTGTGTTTTAACTTGTGCAAATATTGACTGATTTGGATGAAACTTCAGCTGTGTGTTTGTTGTAAGAGGCCGATCACATGGATATGACTTTTGTGAGTCAAAGTTATAGCGCCACCAACTGGCAGCAGGAAGTGTGTCACTTTCAAAAATGCTTTGAATCACCATCTTATTTTCACCAGATTTATTTCAAACTTCATCAGTATAATGTGAAAACATGACAGATAGAGACGTATGAAATGGATTCCTGAAATTTCAAATACTGTTGCCATGGCAACGTGTCAAAGTTTAATAATCTTTTGGCTGTTTTGAGGCCCTTAGCATGCTTGAAATTGCTTGAAACTGCTTGAAACTCAACACACACATCAGAGATGTCAGTCAGTACACATTGGCAAAGCCTCAGAAATGGGCGGGGATGAGGGGCTCTCTAGCGCCACCTTTTGACAAAAGTGGGGGGGTTAGTTTTATCTTCAGTCACCAAACTCGGTACATATATTGTTCTCTTCGAGCCGGACAACTTTCGAATTTACAGTCATTAGCTCCGACCAACAGGAAGTCAGATATTTTGGTTTGAAGATGAATATTTGTGTAATTCAGGGTCTGAGTTTTTACGTTCTCCTCGTAGGCGATTTATTCAATATCCACCAAACTCGGTCAACATGAAACAAAGATACTGAAGATGCTAAAATGCGAACGGATTTTGGATATCTCAAACGGTGTTGCCATGCCGAGGGATTAAATAAGGACAAAAAAGGGGAACAGAAATTCTCTCATATCTTGTAAAATCATATTTTGATTTCAATTAAATTAAGATTGTATGTTTGGCAATTGAACTTAGATTAATTTTAAAAGACTATACTATTTTTCAGATGAATATATATATATTTTATAAATATTTCTTTGTATAATGTATTGTGCCTGTGTGTGCCCTCCCCTCAATGAACACAAGATGGCAGCATTGTGTTAGTTTTGAAACAGGATTAAAAAAAAAACATTCCATCTCTTCAGGGATTTGTGTGTGTGTGTGTGTGTGTGTGTGTGTGTGTGTGTGTGTGTGTGTGTGTGTGTGTGTGTGTGTGTGTGTGTGTGTGTGTGTGTGTGTGTGTGTGTGTGTGTGTGTGTGTGTGTGTGTGTGTGTGTGTGTGTGTGTGTGTGTGTGTGTGTGTGTGTGTGTGTGTGTGTGTGTGTGTGTGTGTGTGTGTGTGTGTGTGTGTGTGTGTGTGTGTGTGTGTGTGTGTGT
>NC_137117.1:802779-855279 GCF_949357685.1 Gobio gobio | reverse complement strand
CAGCAATATCTTTTCCCCAGCTCTTATCTACAGTTCAGCCGGCGGTTTATTCCACGGAGAGTAAACTCTGCGGCGGCTGCTCTTATTGTTCTGCCACGGCGATACAAATAAGCTCCTCAGACTATTCTTAATGGTTATTAGAGACCTGCGAGGAGAGACCTGCGAGGAGAGACCTACGAGGAGAGACCTACGAGGAGAGACCTATGAGGAGAGACCTATGAGGAGAGACCTATGAGGAGAGACCTATGAGGAGAGACCTATGAGGAGAGACCTATGAGGAGAGACCTGCGAGGAGAGACCTATGAGGAGAGACCTATGAGGAGAGACCTATGAGGAGAGACCTGCGAGGAGAGACCTATGAGGAGAGACCTATGAGGAGAGACCTATGAGGAGAGACCTACGAGGAGAGACCTATGAGGAGAGACCTATGAGGAGAGACCTATGAGGAGAGACCTATGAGGAGAGACCTATGAGGAGAGACCTGCGAGGAGAGACCTATGAGGAGAGACCTGCGAGGAGAGACCTATGAGGAGAGACCTACGAGGAGAGACCTGCGAGGAGAGACCTATGAGGAGAGACCTACGAGGAGAGACCTATGAGGAGAGACCTATGAGGAGAGACCTGCGAGGAGAGACCTATGAGGAGAGACCTATGAGGAGAGACCTATGAGGAGAGACCTACGAGGAGAGACCTATGAGGAGAGACCTATGAGGAGAGACCTATGAGGAGAGACCTATGAGGAGAGACCTATGAGGAGAGACCTGCGAGGAGAGACCTATGAGGAGAGACCTGCGAGGAGAGACCTATGAGGAGAGACCTATGAGGAGAGACCTGCGAGGAGAGACCTATGAGGAGAGACCTACGAGGAGAGACCTATGAGGAGAGACCTATGAGGAGAGACCTATGAGGAGAGACCTATGAGGAGAGACCTGCGAGGAGAGACCTACGAGGAGAGACCTACGAGGAGAGACCTATGAGGAGAGACCTACGAGGAGAGCGAGAGAGGCGCATCCCACTTCGCCCACTTCTACGATCATTTTGAGCCTTTGCGCACTAGAGTAAGCTCTGATGGAGCGGTTCAGATGCGCTTCGAGGGTGTGGAAAGAGCCGAGTTTCAAAGCAAGCTGACCTAATTTAGGATAGATGGCGTATTTAATGTGAATGCAGACAATGGGTTTCAGAGTTTGCTAAAGAGTTTTACAGTTGTGGCAGCTGTAGAAGCCATTATGGCAATATAAGAACACACTGCCACATTATAATAATACCCCAGACGTCTTTATGTGCTGGTTTTGTTTAGATGGGGACATTTAATGTGTAGCTAAATTGCACAATCTATCCGTCACCATATCAGTAATGGCTGATATATATTCATTAGACACCTATTGTAATCGTTGCCGCTCTTTAGGGGCCAAGCACCGAAGGTGCGGAGGCTCCTATTAAAATCGTTAGATTTCTTACTATATTATTATTATTCTGCCATTGGAGTCTATGGCAGCCCATAGAACCACTTGCGGGAAAGTTGTGAAATTTGTCACACTGATAGAGGACAGTACCAATAGTAACCACACCAAATTTTGAGTCTCTAACTCAATCCCTCTAGCGCCACCACCTGTCCAAATTATGTTAATAACTTTTGAACCATAAGGGCTAGTAAAAAAAATGCCACCATTTAGATTTTTCCAAAAAACCTACTTTTGCGAACTCGTCTGATTTGCACGAAAATTTAACCCGATCATCTTCAGGCGGTGCCAACAAAAAGTTATGGAATTCAAGTTATTTCTCAAATCGTTTTTGATAAACGCGCAAACAAATTTTACGTAGCAGTTGCGAAAATACACTTAAGGCTGTATCTCCGCAACACTTTATCGTATTCAGACCAAACTTGGTACATGTCATCACAAGCACGACCTGAGGAAACATGCAGCGTTTCGGCGCAGCGCCACCTACTGGTCCGGAGATGCATAAAATGGCTATTTTTGCTTATTACTTCTGAACCGTTTGTCCATATAAAAGTGGTCTCGTTAGATTCGGGACGTCATGTCGAGTCGTCTGATGTCCGATTTTACCATATCGGCCATTTTGAATTATGTGCTAAAATGCTATATTTTATGAACTCATGAACCGATTGTTACGAAACTCGGTTTGGGTCATCAGCACGATGCCCTGAAGGAGCCTAAGAAGTTTCCAAACAGCGCCACCTAGTGGATTTTTTTCTTCTTCAAATGCTTACAACTTTGGGTGTGGTTGACCTATTTTTATGGGAGTAACTTTTTTTGTCTCCTGAATCCTTGCCGAGTCCAATGATATCAGACTTGCCTGGTTTCGATGTATGGGTTGTGCAGCGTTGTAATTTAGCGCTTATAAAACATTAGCTGATATCTTCGAAAATGCTAGTCCGATCGAGACGAAACCAGTGTCAGAAGTTTCTGAAACATATGTCGATATCTAAATGCTAATGCGCAAATGTCAAAATATTGATCGTTGGGGGAGTAAAATCCAATCAAAGTCAGGTGTCAGTCATTTTCTACATGTTTTTTTTTTTCATTTAAAAGTCTATAACTCCAAAACAAAATGAGATATTTTCACCAAAATTGACACACATGTATGGGCTCACTCTGAGGACACATAAGAAAAATGGTAGGATTGAGCCTCTTGGTGGCGCTATAATTAAACAAACTATGACATTGGCTCTATACATCTCAATGTTTTAATGTGGGGTTTTAACATTTTTGCTTAAATTGTCTTCAAATGTCTTCACTCATTTTTTCTGTTGGTCTGCTTGTTTGCTTCTGTTGCGCTTGGCCCCGGTATTGCTGCTTGCAGCTATATTTATTATTCTTTTACTACTACTACTACTACTACTTCCGCTCTTGAGTCTATGGCAGCCCATAGAACTGCGTACAGGAAAGTTATGAAATTTGGCACACTGATAGACTGTCTGAACTGTCACCATATCAAATTTGGAGTGTCTAACTCAGTCCCTCTAGCGCCACCAACTGTCCAAAATTGCAATTATGCTAGTAACTTTTGAACCGTAAGGGTCACAGGTTGATTCGTGGCTCATGACGATTCAAACTCGTCCTAGACAGTTTATCTGATTTGCACAAAAATTAAACCAGATCATCGTCAGACAATGGCAACAAAAAGTCATGGAATTCAAGTTGATTCATATTCGGGGTGGCATGCTGAGTCGAATGATCCATTTTCCCATATCGGCCATTTTGGGCGTTGGCTATTTTGAATTTTGTAGTAAAATGCTGTATTTCATGAACGCATTAGCGTATCGTTGCGAAACTCTGTATGGGTCATCGTGCCGATGCCCTGAAGGAGCCTGAGAAGTTTCAAGACAGTGCCACCTAGTGATAAAACACATTCACATGCTTATAACTTTGGGTGTGGTTGACTTATGTTCAAGGTCATATCCTTAGATTCCTGAATCCTTGCAGAGTCCATCGATACCAAACATGAGCCTGAGAAGTTTCGAGCCTGCGCCACCTTGTGATCTAGAAACCAAAAACCAGAATCATAGCGAGTTGACAAAATGTTAATGGCCAAATGTCCTATATACCATCAATATATCGGTTATCGGCTTTCAAGTATAAAGAATTATCATTATCGGACAAAATATTGGTTATCGGCTTTCAAATATAAAGAATTGTTGTATCGGCCAAAATATCGGTTTTTGGCTTTCAAATATAAAGATTTATCGTATCGGCTCATATATATCGGTAATCGGCTTTCAAATATAAAGAATTATCATATCGACCAAAATATTGGTTATTGGCTTTCAAATATAAAGATTTATCGTATCGGCTCATATATATCGGTTATCGGCTTTCAAATATAAAAAAATTGTCGTATCGGCTTATATATCAGTTATCGGCTTTCAAATATAAAGAATTGTTGTATCGGCCAAAATATCGGTTTTTGGCTTTCAAATATAAAGAATTATCATATCGGCCAAAATATTGGTTATTGGCTTTCAAATATAAAAAAATTGTCGTATCGGCTTATATATCAGTTATTGGCTTTCAAATATAAAGAATTATCATTATCTTACAAAATATTGGTTATCGGCTTTCAAATATAAAGAATTGTCGTATCGGCCAAAATATTGGTTATCGGCTTTCAAATATAAAGAATTGTCGTATCGGCCAAAATATCGGTTATCGACTTTCAAATATAAATAATTATCGGTATCGTCTCTATATATTGGTTTTTGGCTTTCAAATATAAAGATTTATCGTATCGGCTCATAAATATCGGTCATCGGCTTTCAAATATAAAGAATTATCGTTATGGGCCAAAATATCGGTTATCGATTTTCAAATATAAATGGTAAATGGTAAATGGACTGCATTTATATAGCGCTTTTAACAGGCCAATGGCCTTCCAAAGCGCTTTACACATTGCCTCACATTCACCCATTCACACACCGACGGCAGTGTCTGCCATGCAAGGCGCCATCCAGCTCGTCGGGAGCAGCTGGGGTTAGGTGTCTTGCTCATGGACACCTCGACACTTGGTCAGGTGGAACCGGGGATCGAACCACCAACCTTCCAGTTTGTAGACAACCTACATGAACCACTGAGCCACTGCCGCCCCAAAATATTGGTTATCGGCTTTCAAATATAAAGAATTGTCGTATCGTCCAAAATATGGGTTATCGACTTTAAAATATAAAGAATTATCATATCGGCTCTATATATCGTTTTTTGGCTTTAAAATATAAAGATTTATCGTATCGGACAAAATATTGGTTATCGGCTTTCAATTATAAAGAATTATCGTTATCGGATCAGCCAAAATTTTCATATAGGTGCATCCCAAGAAATTTTAGAATCGGTATGATATATATATATATATAGACCGTATTTACGTGCTTGCCAAAACCATAGACATATTATCATTAGAATTATCTAATGGACAATTTCAAATATAAAAAAATTGTCGTATCGGCTTATATATCAGTTATCGGCTTTCAAATATAAAGAATTGTTGTATCGGCCAAAATATCGGTTTTTGGCTTTCAAATATAAAGAATTATCATATCGGCCAAAATATTGGTTATCGGCTTTCAAATATAAAGAATTGTCGTATCGGCCAAAATATCGGTTATCGACTTTCAAATATAAATAATGATCGGTATCGTCTCTATATATTGGTTTTTGGCTTTCAAATATAAAGATTTATCGTATCGGCTCATAAATATCGGTCATCGGCTTTCAAATATAAAGAATTATCGTTATGGGCCAAAATATCGGTTATCGACTTTCAAATATAAAGAATTGTCGTATCGGCCAAAATATCGGTTATCGACTTTCAAATATAAAGAATTATCGAATTGGCTCTATATATTGGACTTTGCCTTTCAAATATAAAGATTTATCGTATCGGCTCATATATATCAGTTATCGGCTTTCAAATATAAAGAATTGTCGTATCGTCCAAAATATGGGTTATCGACTTTAAAACATAAAGAATTATCATATCGGCTCTATATATCGTTTTTTGGCTTTAAAATATAAAGATTTATCGTATCGGCTCATATATATCAGTTATCGGCTTTCAAATATAAAGATTTATCGTATCGGCTCATATATATCAGTTATCGGCTTTCAAATATAAAGAATTGTCGTATCGTCCAAAATATGGGTTATCGACTTTAAAATATAAAGAATTATCATATCGGCTCTATATATCGTTTTTTGGCTTTAAAATATAAAGATTTATCGTATCGGACAAAATATTGGTTATCGGCTTTCAATTATAAAGAATTATCGTTATCGGATCAGCCAAAATTTTCATATAGGTGCATCCCAAGAAATTTTAGAATCGGTATGATATATATATATATATAGACCGTATTTACGTGCTTGCCAAAACCATAGACATATTATGTCTGTGGCCAAAACCATTCACACACTTTTTGCTAACTGGCAAGCAGCATTAGCAGCTCATCTTCTTCTTTGTCTACTTACTACTTCTTCGTTGTATCAATGTGTGTTCGCCAAGAGCGTTTTGTGCTTGAGCGCCACCAAGTGGTGTTTAACTGTCACTTCAGCAGCTCCAGCCACGTAAACAGAAGCGCCGTTCTCATTGGTCGGCCAGTTTTTAACGCGCCGCATCAAAATAAAAAAACGAACCCGAGGCGTTTTAAAAAAAATGACGCTTTTACGCCGGGCGTTTTGCGCGTCGGTGTGCACACTCACATTGGCGCCCTTTGTTTAGTCACGAGGCGTTAAACGTCGCCGATAAACACGCGCAAAAATCGCCCCGGTTTGAACAGGCCTTAAGACATTTTTTGTTTTTTGTAAATTAAAATTAATATATAATTTTTGGTATTAGTTTGTGATATAATTTAATTTAGATTATTATAATATATTATTTGCAAATGTATGCAGTATAACTATTATATTATTAGTTATTTTGACATTCTCGAAATATGACTGTTGTCGGTCAATATTAGACATTTTTAGGTTTTTGTAAATTAAATTGAATGTAATATTTTTTTCTTGTAGCAGTTTATTATGTAATATAAATTTGCAAATGTATACAATATAACTATTATATTATTATTTGTTATTTTGACATTTTGAAATATGATTGCATTGTGACTGTTATCGGTCAATATTAAACATTTGTATTTTTTTCTAAATTGATATAATTTTGGGGTATTTTGTTTATTATATCATTTATTTTAGATTATATATACAGCACCAGTCAAATGTTAGAAACATTAAACTCTCTTCTGCTCACCAAGGCTGCATTTATTTGATCAAAAATACAGTAAAAACACTAATTTTGTGAAATATTATTACTATTTAAAACAGCTGTTTTCATTCAAAAACATAAAAAATAGTAATGTTTCCAAACGTTTGACCGATACTGTATGTGCAAAAATATATTTGCATATGTTCCGGCTTAGCAAATTTGTCCTCAACAGTTACTCTTTATCCTGGATAATAAAAACATTTGTGCACATTTTTATTGTTCGTAAATTGGTTTCTTTGTTGCCTTAGGAAAACGGTCACATTATGACGTGATCATGCGCAATATGGTGGATGTGAGATTACGCCGCCATCAGTCAGCCGTTATTGTCTTCCTTCTTGACGTCCGTTCAGAGACAAAAGGTGCTTATGAAGACGCAGCTGCATTAAACTGATGAATTAATTATCAGCTTTGACGACTGAGAGTTGGAGTAATTAAACAGCTAAGCTCTTACGGCCGATGGAGAAACTTCAGACTGATCCCTGTAAACCCTTCTGAAATGCATTCGACTCCATGACGAGGGACCGCATGCTCGCATTAGCATTCGTAATTAGCTGATTAGAAAACACGCTTTACATTTGCAAGCAGAGGAGAAAGATTTACCAAGGAGAAATAATGTGTTCTGCCACATTGCATTGTGCGCTAAGTCTTTTATTGACGGATAAGAGTGCAAAAGAAATGAGAAGAACAGCAAAAAAAGTTTCATTAAAACGTCCGCAGGTAAACAAACCTGACAGGCACAAAGAAAAGAGGCGGCGTTTTCAGCTCGAGCTCGAGCGCCTGGACGCTTTCTCTTCACGAGAGCTGAGAAACTTTACCTCAATAACTCTAATAATTCATCCACTGTGTATCTATCACTAACAAAGCCTTGCAACTAGCCTATGACATGCTAGCAGTGTGGTAGAAGATGCTCACAACATGCTAATTCATGATAACGAAACACAAAGTCATGTAAAAACATGCTAGCAAAATGTTTAATGTCAGTAAACATCCTTATTAATGCTAATAACATAAAGTTAACATGTTAAATAATGTTAGCAATGTGTTAAAACATGTTAACAACACGTTAATTAATGCTTACATGTTAAAACAGGCTAGCAAAATGTTAATTCATGATAAAACATGTTAACATGTTAAATCAGGCTAGCAATGTGTTTAAAACATGTTAAAACGTGTAAACACGTTAAACAATGCTGGCAATGTGTTAAAACATGTTAACAACATGTTAATTAATGCTAACATGTTAAAACAGGCTAGCAACATGTTAATTCATGATAAAACATGGTAGCATGTTAAATAATGCTAGCAATGTGTTAAGTTGTTAACAAAATGTCAAGTCATGCTAGCAATGTGTTAAAACACGTTAATTTAATGCTAACATGTTAAAACAGGCTAGCAAAATGTTAAATCATGCTTGCAATGTGTTAAAACGTGTTAACAACACTTTAATGCTAGCAATGTTTTAAAACATGTTAACAATACGTTAATTAATGCTAACATGTTAAAACAGGCTAGCAAAATGTTAAATCATGCTTGCAATGTGTTAAAACATGTTAACAACACTTTAATGCTAGCAATGTGTTAAAACATGTTAACAATACGTTAATTAATGCTAACATGTTAAATCAGGCTAGCAAAATGTTAAATCATGCTTGCAATGTGTTAAAACATGTTAACAACACTTTAATGCTAGCAATGTGTTAAAACATGTTAACAATACGTTAATTAATGCTAACATGTTAAATCAGGCTAGCAATGTGTTAAAACTTGTTAACAATACGTTAATTAATGCTAACATGTTAAATCAGGCTAGCAATGTGTTAAAACGTGTTAACAACATGGTAAATCATGCTAGCAATGTATTAAAAAATGCTAGCAATGTTAAAATATGTTAATAACATGGTAAATCATCCTAAAACATTCATTTATGTTAACAAAATGTTAATTTATGTTAGCAACATGGTAAAGCATTTTAGCAACATGTTAAATCATGTTTGCAATGTGTTAAAACATGTTAGCAACATTTAAAACAATGCTAGCCACATGCTAATTCATGTTAACAACATATGAAAACATGCTAACAACATGCTAATTCATGCCCTTTTATTGATGGATAACGGTTTAAAGAAATGAGAACATCAAAACAGTAATACAGTAGTAAAACACGGTAAAACAAGCTAATTTATGTAAACAACATGTTAACTTGTTAAATCTTGTAATTCATGCTAGCAGCATGTTAATTAATGTTAAAATATGTTAGCAACATGTTAAATCTTGTAAGCAATGTGTTAACATGCTAACAACATGTTAAAACATGCAAGCAACGTGTTCATTCATGTTAAATCATGTTAGCAAAATGTTAATTCATGCTGTTAAATCATTCTTAAACACCGATTTGTCAACAAAATGCTAATTAATGTTAACAAAATGCTAGCAACATGCTAATTCATGTTAAAACATGTTAATAACATCAGTAAAACATGTTATTAACATGCTTATTAATGCTACCTACATGCTTAAACATGTTAACATGTTATATCATGTTAAAACATACTAAGTAATGCTAACAAAATGTTAATTAATGCTAACATGTTAGCAACAATGCTAAAGAATGTTAGTAGCAGGTTAATTCATGATAAAACATATTAGCAACTTGTTAATTCATGCTTACAACATGTTAAAACATGCTAGCAACATGTTAAATCATATGAGAAACATGTTAATTAATGTTAACAACGTGAAAACATGTTAAATCATGTTAGAAACATGCTAATTAATGCTAACGACATTGTGAAATCATGTTAGAAACATGCTAATTAATGCTAACGACATGTAAAATCATGTTAGAAACATGCTAATTAATGCTAACATGTGAAATCCTGTTAGAAACATGTTAATTAATGTTAACAACGTGAAATCATGTTAGAAACATACTAATTAAGGCTAACAACATGTGAAAACATGTTAAATCATGTTAAAACATATAAAATAATGCTAACAATATGGTGAAACATGTTAAATCATGTTAGAAACATGCTAATTAATGCTAACGACATTGTGAAATCATGTTAGAAACATGCTAATTAATGCTAACGACATGTAAAATCATGTTAGAAACATGCTAATTAATGCTAACATGTGAAATCCTGTTAGAAACATGTTAATTAATGTTAACAACGTGAAATCATGTTAGAAACATACTAATTAAGGCTAACAACATGTGAAAACATGTTAAATCATGTTAAAACATATAAAATAATGCTAACAATATGTTGAAACATGTTAAATCATGTTAGAAACATGCTAATTAATGCTAACGACATTGTGAAATCATGTTAGAAACATGCTAATTAATGCTAACGACATGTAAAATCATGTTAGAAACATGCTAATTAATGCTAACATGTGAAATCCTGTTAGAAACATGTTAATTAATGTTAACAACGTGAAATCATGTTAGAAACATACTAATTAAGGCTAACAACATGTGAAAACATGTTAAATCATGTTAAAACATATAAAATAATGCTAACAATATGTTGAAACATGTTAAATCATGTTAGAAACATGCTAATTAATGCTAACGACATTGTGAAATCATGTTAGAAACATGCTAATTAATGCTAACGACATGTAAAATCATGTTAGAAACATGCTAATTAATGCTAACATGTGAAATCCTGTTAGAAACATGTTAATTAATGTTAACAACGTGAAATCATGTTAGAAACATGCTAATTAAGGCTAACAACATGTGAAAACATGTTAAATCATGTTAAAACATAAAATAATGCTAACAATATGTTGAAACATGATAAATCATGTTAGAAACATACTAATTAATTCTAATAACATGTGAAATCATACTAATTCACATTAGAAACCTGTTGATAAGATTTCAAATAAATGGGAAGAACAACAAAAAGTTTCATTAAAACTTCTGTGCTGATGTGATGATCAGGATGTGTTTTAGCTAAGAAGACTCGTGACACGCTGAACGTCTGTCTGTCTGTCTGTCTGTCTGTCTGTCTGTCTGTCTGTCTGTCTGTCTCAGTGAACTTTCAACTCTGCAGCTGATTTAAACTTCTTGAATACAGTTTGGCGTGTGTGTGTGTGAGTGTGTGTGTGAGTGTGTGTGAGTGTGTGTGAGTGTGTGTGAGTGTGTGTGTGGTGTGTGTGGTGTGTGTGGTGTGTGTGGTGTGTGTGGTGTGTGTGTGTGTGTGTGTGTGTGTGTGTGTGTGTGTGTGTGTGTGTGTGTGTGTGTGTGTGTGTGTGTGTGTGTGTGTGTGTGTGAGTGTGTGTGTGTGTGTGTGTGTGAGTGTGTGTGTGTGTGTGTGTGAGTGTGTGTGAGTGTGTGTGTGTGTGTGTGTGTGTGAGTGTGTGTGTGTGTGTGTGTGAGTGTGTGTGTGTGTGAGTGTGTGTGAGTGTGTGTGAGTGTGTGTGTGGTGTGTGTGGTGTGTGTGTGTGTGTGTGTGTGTGTGTGTGTGTGTGTGTGTGTGTGTGTGTGTGTGTGTGTGTGTGTGTGTGTGTGTGTGTGTGTGTGTGAGTGTGTGTGTGTGTGTGTGTGAGTGTGTGTGTGTGTGTGTGAGTGTGAGTGTGTGTTGTTGAGACTCAGGGAAGCGCTTTGATGAAGTAGCCTAAGATTTGGGCTTTCGTCCGCCGCAGGGATGAAGGTCATGGAAGTGTCGCTCCAGGGTCGGGAAGATGAACATCCTCAGGATAAACAGACTGAAGTTGCCCAGCAGACGAGAATAATTCTGCATAATTCTGACCACTGATATTTTACATACTATAATAATACTTTGAGCTCGTTTTTATTTAGATTTTGTACATTTTCATTTCAAAGTTTTTATATTTAGTTATTTCATAGTTAGTTTCTACATTTTTTTTTATGGTTTTAGTGGATTTTAGTTTTTATATATATATTCATATACACACCGATCAGGCATAACATTATGACCACTGACAGGTGAAGTGAAACTGATGATCTCTTCATTAGTGGGTGGGATATATTAGGCAGCAAGTGAACATTTTGTCCTCAGAGTTGATGTGTTAGAAGCAGGAGAAATGGAAATTTAAAAAATGCAAAATGAAAATCGTATTTTTAAAAAATATGTCTAATGTAGGGGTGTAACGATTCGTTTTAACAACAATTCGATTCGTATCATGATTTGAGGTTGTCGATACGATTCAAGGACGATGTTGGTTCATTTAGAACGATACGATCCGAAACGATTCAGTGACTTGAAATCAATTCAGTAACTTTTTAGCCAAAAATTGTGTGACTGAAATAAATATCTGGATACTGGTCAGTGCAGGTGAAGTTTCCTAGATTCCTGTTGTTTCTTGTAAGGGAATCAGGTATCAATTAATTATGGATATAAACAAACAAGTAAACAACAATTAATGGCAAATGCATTCAAATTTTATTTGAATAAAGTGCAACCAACAGTTTAGGTTGAATTAACAGGAAGTTAACCTTTTCTGCTCTCATTTTCAATATTCAATACATTTTCAATAAAAGCACAGTAAGTGCAACCAACATTTCAACAGTAGGTTAACCTGCTACTTCTGCTTTTGTTTTCCAACATACAAATATTACAATATTAGTATAAAAAATAAAGTGCAACTAACTACTCTTCAGGTTTAATTAATAGTAGGTTTACCTGCTACTTTTGCTGTTGTTTTACAACATTAAAATAATACAAATACAATATTATTATCAAAAATAAAGTGCAACCAACATTTCTTCAGGTTGAATAAACTGGCTGAACCTGCTACTACTCTCAGTTTAATAAACAAACAATATTTAACAAAGATAAAATGTAACCAACTACTCTTCAATGACTCTACAGATTTCTTTTTCAACAATATCAACATGATCTGAGCGCAGAACACTTCGCCAGCAGTAAGCTATGTATATATAACAAAATAACAAGCATGTATATATTTAAGAAAAAAATATTATTTTTATATATAAAACATTTATATTTATATATATTATAGATTATATAAATGTATATACATGCAAATATTTCTTAAATATATACATGAATGTGTGTGTATTTATATATAAATAATAATTAACAGAGTACACACACATATATTATGTAAACACAAACTTTTATTTTGGATGCGATTAATCGCGATTAATCTTTTGACAGCCCTAGTAAAAAAGTATTGTAGTTTTAGTCTGAGTTTGAGTTGTACTATAATAACCGTGACTCTGATTTCTTCATCGTAAAGCGAGTGGAGTGTCTGTGGCTCTGATTATTTATTAGTCTTCATTGGGTCATTTTAGACGTAATTACTCGAGAGAGGTTTGTGGTTACAAAGGATAATGATTCTTCTGAGAGATGTGAGACAAACGCGTTTGCTCTGACGTCTCAGCGGCCACTCAAAATTGGCCAAATGTGAACCGAACAAACGGCGGAGGGGAGAAGCAGCAGTTAATTTATGTCTAATGATTGTCTTCGAAACTGCTTTTTAATCTCTGCCGGACACGTAATAATTGCTGGAATTGCTGTGCTAAATTGGATCAAAAGCGTCGGTGTAATTGCGCTGATCTCCAGAGCTCTGCTAATTCTCCCGTTTGAAATGAAGCTCTGAATCGGATCATTGTTCTGCCGTTCTCAAAGGTTCCTCTAATGCATTCATTATTGAAAATTAGCTGTTCTTTTGCTGCAGATTCGCGTGTTGATAATGTGATAATCCGCTTTGTTTGGAGGGATTTTCTCCAGCTGTAACAGAACACCTTTGTCTTCTTCTCTGTGCAGAAACGGCGCACATGCTAGGTCTCTTCATATGCGGTTTCATAAAGCATGCAAATGTAAAAATGCAAGTTATATTTTCCGCCGGGTGTTCGAGAGCAGTTTTGAAATCCTAGGAAAGATTTCTTTGCTCAAATTCACCCTCATGTTGTTGCAAACCTGCATGACTTTCTTTTTTTCTGTCGTCAAGCTACGAAAAATTCATTTCACTTGAGAAACACATTGACATTTGGGTTTTCCTTCTGCCGCTGCTCTCGAATCAAAAATGGTGTCATTGACCTCGGTGACATTTGGTTGCACACGAGAACCAGTGTTTAATGTTAATGGGGCCGTTTCTAATCCAGTTAGAGTAAAATCACTGAATAAAGACGGTCAGTTTCAGTCACACAAAGCACATGTAGGACTTCCAAAGGTTTGGAATATTTTATAGGGGGAAAAAATAGTATAACTCTAATGTTAGATGCGATTAATCGTGGTTAATTGATTTGATAGTGCTGATATATGATTAGAATCAGTGTTGGGGAAAGTTACTTTGAAAAGTAATGCATTACAATATTGCGTTACTCCCTTAAAAAGTAACTAATTGAGTTACTTAGTTACTTTTTAGGAAAAGTAATGCGTTACGTTACTTTTGCGTTACTTTTTCTCACCTGGGCTGGGCTTGCTTTTTTGTTTTGTTTTTTAATAGCAAAAAAAGTCCTTTTTTGTGCAAATGTAAAGACCTCTTCATACCAAAATTGAAATAATAGGCCTCAGGCTGAGGTATAAATGTGCTGCCATTCTGGATAATGAAGAATAGGACGCAGGAGAAAAACGTTTTACCAATAAAAACAAAAAATCTAGTCATTTTTGCTCATGGCTTAACTGAATCATCAAAGGTCAGCTGCACGACATTGGTCAATAAAGGTAGATTAAATGCATAAAAATATTTGTTTTATTTAACATTTATATATTTGAGGTTTGAGTACTCTGATTTTGCATTTGACTGATTTTATTCATTTTGAGGAGGACAGAATCTTTATTGTGCAAGTGAGATGAGTAAATGCTCACATTTAGTCTAGAACTACAATAACCCTCATGTTTACACACACACACACACACACACACACACACACACACACACACACACACACACACACACACACACACACACACACACACACACACACACACACACAGACACACACACACACACACACAATGCCTCTCCACTTATTTTTCACAACATGGGGGCAGGAGAGCTGTCAGTCAAATAAATGTGAAAAAGTAACTTGCGTTACTTTTTTGAAAAAGTAACTCAGATATTTTGTTGTAAATTTGAAAAGTAATGCGTTACTTTACTAGTTACTTGAAAAAGTAATATTATTACGTAACTCAAGTTACTTGTAATGCGTTTCCCCCAACACTGGTTATAAATACCTTTTATACATTTTAAATTTTGTAAAATTTATAAATATATACATTTGGAAAAATATATAATTTGTGTATGATTAATAAAAACACATACGTCTTAATTATTAATATTTTTTATAATCATTAAATTATTAAAAATCATATTTAATTTGATATGTGTATGTGTATGTGTATATATATATTAGAGTAGAGTAGAGTAAGAGTAGAGTAAGAGTAAGAGTAAGAGTAAGAGTAAGAGTAAGAGTAAGAGTACCGCCTCCTACTGGCCGCCCTGCAGCCAATGGCCTTCCTCCCTGTTGCCAGGACGACCTGGAGTGATGTAGTTGGGTAGCCGAGTCTTCTTTCCTGTAATGATGACAAAAGCTTCCTGAGGCAGAGCTGAGAGATAAGCACTTATCTCAGACCCTGTGCTTCTTCCTCCGCTTCGCTCCTGGTGGCCGCGAGCCGTCATGACGTCGCAGTGCTGAGACTGAGCGCCTCCTCTGCTGGTTAAGAGATGATGTTCATGAGATCATGGCCGCCTGATTATAGGATTTGTGAGTGTTTAAATATTGATTTTTAGCCTGATGAAGAACAACTCTTATGAACGTGTGTTTTAGAAGACCTTAAATGTTTTGAAGTGTGTTGCGACATTAAGTGAAGTTCATCTGAGATTAATAAACCATAAACATAAGTCAGATTGTGATGCGATTTATGATTCCCTGCCACGTGCGTTATCATACTCGACTCAATTTCATTCATCGGTATCATTTTTTTTGCATTTTCATTTTGTTTGTTTGCTTTTTAGTTTTTTTGTTATTTGTTCATTCTTGGTTCTTTGCGTGTTTGTTGTTTGTTTTTTGTTTTGTTCGCTCTCCTTTTGTTTATTTTGTTAGTTTGTTCTTTTTGTCGCTAGTTTAATCTTTTGCCTTTCTTCGCTCTCCTTTTGTTTGTTAGTTTGTTCTTTTTGTTCACTAGTTTTATCTTTCGCTTTTGTTCGCTTTCCTTTCGTTAGTTTGTTCTTTTTGTTCGCTAGTTTTATCTTTCGCTTTTGTTCGCTCTCCTTTTGTTTGTTAATTTTTTCTTTTTGTTCGCTAATTTTATCTTTCGTTTTTGTTCGCTCCTTTTGTTTGTTTGTTCTTTTTGTTCGCTAGTTTTATCTTTCGCTTTTGTTCGCTCTCCTTTTGTTTGTTAGTTTTTTCTTTTTGTTCGCTAATTTTCTTTCGTTTTTGTTCGCTTTCCTTTTGTTTGTTTGTTTGTTCTTTTTGTTCACTAGTTTTAGCTTTTGCTTTTGTTCGCTTTCCTTTCGTTAGTTTGTTCTTTTTGTTCGCTAGTTTTATCTTTCGCTTTAGTTCGCTTTCCTTTTGTTTGTTTGTTTGTTTGTTCTTTTTGTTTGCTAGTTTTATCTTTCATTCTTTTTGTTCACTAGTTTTATCTTTCGCTTTTGTTTGCTTTCCTTTTGTTAGTTTGTTCTTTTTGTTTGTTAGTTTTATCAATGCATAGTTTTTTTGCAGTGAAGGAACTAACAAACAAAAAGAACATGAACAGTTTACATTAGGGGTTATTTGTTAACATGAACTAACGATGAGCAATACTTTTACAGCATTAATTATTCCTTAATTGTTATTATAATAATTATGAATAATTAATTGAATAATTCTGTATACCGTCTCATCACCTGTAACACTCTTTTGGTCAGGTTTGTGTTAATATAATCCATATTTCAGCTCATATGTCTGTCATTTGATCTCCTTGAGCTGTTTTCATATAAAACACTCTTACCTTGATCAAATTGTACAGCCGTCAGATTATTCTGCGATAGGGTTTAAAGGAATAGTTCACCAGTCATGTTTTTTCTCTGATTACATTTTTTTTGTACATACAATGAAAGTCAATGGGGTCCCGATGTGCCCGATGGACTCATTCTTACTGTAATTTTAGCCTTTTTTGGCGGGAAACAAGCCATCAGATCCGATGTGCGGTTGCGTCTGATGTCTTGTTGCGTGTCGCTTCGCTCAGCTCTAATGCTTCTTCATTAGTGTTTTTATAGGCGACAGCAGCGCACAAAGACTTTCATGCACTTCACTCCACCTTCATTAAAGCTTTTAGTGCAGCCTCGCCGTTTCCATTTGCAGCAGTTTTCCAAGGCAATCACAGACTCGCTCGCCAATTTCTGTGCAATTTCTCCTTTTATGTCTAAGTTAATTACAACTTTTGACTCTGTGTTGATGCTGCCTATAAAATGGATTAAAAAAGCAGTAAGACAAAAAGGAGACATGTTTGTATTTTTATAAGGGATGCACAATATATCAGCTACCATATGTTCATTTTTAATGTTATCGTTATCGGTCCTATATGAAAATTCGTCCGATATATTAAAGCCGATAAATAATGTATTATTATTATAATGAATTATCAGTATCGGCCAATATATCAGTTATCGGCTTTCATATATAAAGAATTATCTTATTGACCAATATATCGGTTATCGGCTTACAAGTATAAAGAATTATTGGTATCGGCCACTATATCGTTATCGGCTTTCATATATAAAGAATTATCAGTATCGGCCAATATATCAGTTATCGGCTTTCAAATATAAAGAATTATCAGTATCGGCCAATATATCAGTTATCGGCTTTCAAATATAAAGAATTATCAGTATCGGCCAAAATATCGGTTATCGGCTTTCAAATATAAAGAATTATTGGTATCGGCCAAAATATCGGTTATCGGCTTTCAAATATAAAGAATTATCAGTATCGGCCACTATATCGTTATCGGCTTTCAAATATAAAGAATTATTGGTATCGGCCAATATATCAGTTATCGGCTTTCATATATAAAGAATTATCAGTATCGGCCAATATATCAGTTATCGGCTTTCAAATATAAAGAATTATCAGTATCGGCCAATATATCAGTTATCGGCTTTCAAATATAAAGAATTATCAGTATCGGCCAAAATATCGGTTATCGGCTTTCAAATATAAAGAATTATTGGTATCGGCCAAAATATCAGTTATCGGCTTTCAAATATAAAGAATTATCAGTATCGGCCAAAATATCGGTTATCGGCTTTCAAATATAAAGAATTATCAGTATCGGCCAAAATATCGGTTATCGGCTTTCAAATATAAAGAATTATTGGTATCGGCCAAAATATCGGTTATCGGCTTTCAAATATAAAGAATTATTGGTATCGGCCACTATATCGTTATCGGCTTTCAAATATAAAGAATTATCAGTATCGGCCACTATATCGTTATCGGCTTTCAAATATAAAGAATTATTGGTATCGGCCAAAATATCGGTTATCGGCTTTCAAATATAAAGAATTATTGGTATCGGCCACTATATCGTTATCGGCTTTCAAATATAAAGAATTATCAGTATCGGCCACTATATCGTTATCGGCTTTCAAATATAAAGAATTATTGGTATCGGCCAAAATATCGGTTATCGGCTTTCAAATATAAAGAATTATCAGTATCGGCCAATATATCAGTTATCGGCTTTCAAATATAAAGAATTATCAGTATCGGCCACTATATCGTTATCGGCTTTCAAATATAAAGAATTATTGGTATCGGCCAATATATCAGTTATCGGCTTTCAAATATAAAGAATTATCAGTATCGGCCAATATATCAGTTATCGGCTTTCAAATATAAAGAATTATTGGTATCGGCCAATATATCAGTTATCGGCTTTCAAATATAAAGAATTATCAGTATCGGCCACTATATCGTTATCGGCTTTCAAATATAAAGAATTATTGGTATCGGCCAAAATATCGGTTATCGGCTTTCAAATATAAAGAATTATCAGTATCGGCCAATATATCAGTTATCGGCTTTCAAATATAACGAATTATCAGTATCGGCCACTATATCGTTATCGGCTTTCAAATATAAAGAATTATTGGTATCGGCCAATATATCAGTTATCGGCTTTCAAATATAAAGAATTATCAGTATCGGCCAATATATCAGTTATCGGCTTTCAAATATAAAGAATTATCAGTATCGGCCAAAATATCGGTTATCGGCTTTCAAATATAAAGAATTATCCGTATCGGCCAAAATATCAGTTATCGGCTTTCAAATATAAAGAATTATTGGTATCGGCCAAAATATCGGTTATCGGCTTTCAAATATAAAGAATTATCAGTATCGGCCAATATATCAGTTATCGGCTTTCAAATATAAAGAATTATCAGTATCGGCCAATATATCAGTTATCGGCTTTCAAATATAAAGAATTATCAGTATCGGCCACTATATCGTTATCGGCTTTCAAATATAAAGAATTATCCGTATCGGCCAAAATATCAGTTATCGGCTTTCAAATATAAAGAATTATTGGTATCGGCCAAAATATCAGTTATCGGCTTTCAAATATAAAGAATTATCAGTATCGGCCAATATATCAGTTATCGGCTTTCAAATATAAAGAATTATCAGTATCGGCCACTATATCGTTATCGGCTTTCAAATATAAAGAATTATTGGTATCGGCCAATATATCAGTTATCGGCTTTCAAATATAAAGAATTATCAGTATCGGCCAATATATCAGTTATCGGCTTTCAAATATAAAGAATTATCAGTATCGGCCAAAATATCGGTTATCGGCTTTCAAATATAAAGAATTATTGGTATCGGCCAAAATATCAGTTATCGGCTTTCAAATATAAAGAATTATCAGTATCAGCCAAAATATCGGTTATCGGCTTTCAAATATAAAGAATTATCAGTATCGGCCAAAATATCGGTTATCGGCTTTCAAATATAAAGAATTATCGGTATCGGCCAAAATATCAGTTATCGGCTTTCAAATATAAAGAATTATCCGTATCGGCCAAAATATCAGTTATCGGCTTTCAAATATAAAGAATTATCAGTATCAGCCAAAATATCGGTTATCGGCTTTCAAATATAAAGAATTATCAGTATCGGCCAAAATATCGGTTATCGGCTTTCAAATATAAAGAATTATCGGTATCGGCCAAAATATCGGTTATCGGCTTTCAAATATAAAGAATTATTGGTATCGGCCAAAATATCAGTTATCGGCTTTCAAATATAAAGAATTATCAGTATCAGCCAAAATATCGGTTATCGGCTTTCAAATATAAAGAATTATCAGTATCGGCCAAAATATCGGTTATCGGCTTTCAAATATAAAGAATTATCGGTATCGGCCAAAATATCAGTTATCGGCTTTCAAATATAAAGAATTATTGGTATCGGCCACTATATCGTTATCGGCTTTCAAATATAAAGAATTATCGGTATCGGCCAAAATATCAGTTATCGGCTTTCAAATATAAAGAATTATCGGTATCGGCCAAAATATCAGTTATCGGCTTTCAAATATAAAGAATTATCGGTATCGGCCAAAATATCAGTTATCGGCTTTCAAATATAAAGAATTATCGGTATCGGCCAAAATATCAGTTATCGGCTTTCAAATATAAAGAATTATCGGTATCGGCCAAAATATCAGTTATCGGCTTTCAAATATAAAGAATTATTGGTATCGGCCAAAATATCAGTTATCGGCTTTCAAATATAAAGAATTATCAGTATCGGCCAATATATCAGTTATCGGCTTTCAAATATAAAGAATTATCAGTATCGGCCACTATATCGTTATCGGCTTTCAAATATAAAGAATTATTGGTATCGGCCAATATATCAGTTATCGGCTTTCAAATATAAAGAATTATCAGTATCGGCCAATATATCAGTTATCGGCTTTCAAATATAAAGAATTATCAGTATCGGCCAAAATATCGGTTATCGGCTTTCAAATATAAAGAATTATTGGTATCGGCCAAAATATCAGTTATCGGCTTTCAAATATAAAGAATTATCAGTATCAGCCAAAATATCGGTTATCGGCTTTCAAATATAAAGAATTATCAGTATCGGCCAAAATATCGGTTATCGGCTTTCAAATATAAAGAATTATCGGTATCGGCCAAAATATCAGTTATCGGCTTTCAAATATAAAGAATTATCCGTATCGGCCAAAATATCAGTTATCGGCTTTCAAATATAAAGAATTATCAGTATCAGCCAAAATATCGGTTATCGGCTTTCAAATATAAAGAATTATCAGTATCGGCCAAAATATCGGTTATCGGCTTTCAAATATAAAGAATTATCGGTATCGGCCAAAATATCGGTTATCGGCTTTCAAATATAAAGAATTATTGGTATCGGCCAAAATATCAGTTATCGGCTTTCAAATATAAAGAATTATCAGTATCAGCCAAAATATCGGTTATCGGCTTTCAAATATAAAGAATTATCAGTATCGGCCAAAATATCGGTTATCGGCTTTCAAATATAAAGAATTATCGGTATCGGCCAAAATATCAGTTATCGGCTTTCAAATATAAAGAATTATTGGTATCGGCCACTATATCGTTATCGGCTTTCAAATATAAAGAATTATCGGTATCGGCCAAAATATCAGTTATCGGCTTTCAAATATAAAGAATTATCGGTATCGGCCAAAATATCAGTTATCGGCTTTCAAATATAAAGAATTATCGGTATCGGCCAAAATATCAGTTATCGGCTTTCAAATATAAAGAATTATCGGTATCGGCCAAAATATCAGTTATCGGCTTTCAAATATAAAGAATTATCGGTATCGGCCAAAATATCAGTTATCGGCTTTCAAATATAAAGAATTATCGGTATCGGCCAAAATATCAGTTATCGGCTTTCAAATATAAAGAATTATTGGTATCGGCCAATATATCGGTTATCGGCTTTCAAATATAAAGAATTATCGTATCGTATAGAATTATCTTTTGTTCGCTCTCCTTTTGTTTGTTCGTTCTTTTTGTTCGTTAGTTATATCTTTCGCTTTTGTTCGCTCTCCTTTTGTTTGTTCTTTTTGTTCGCTAGTTATCTTTCGCTCGCTCTCCTTTTGTTTTTGTTTGTTCTTTTTGTTCGCTAGTTTTATCTTTCGCTTTCGTCTGCTGGCCTTTTGTTTGTTTGTTTGTTTGTTCTTTTTGGTTTCGTTAGTTTTATCTTTCACTTTTGTTCGTTCTCCTTTTGTTTGTTTGTTCACTAATATACACTTTACCGTTCATTATGAATCTTATTTTAAAATAAATGAATACTTTTATTCAGCCAGGACGCATTAAATTGATCAAAAGTGACAGCAAAGACACTTATGTTTCAAAAGATTTCCATTTCGAAAAAAACAGTTCTTTTGATCTTTATATTAATCAAAAAAACATAATCTATAAAGGTTTCCACAAAAATATGAAGCAGCACAACGGTTGACAAACACTGATAATAATCATAAATGTTTCTTGAGCAGCAAATCCTCCTATCAGAATGATTTCTAAAGGATCATGTGACACTGAAGACTGCAGTAATGATGCTGAAATGATCACAGGAATACATTACATTTTACAATATATTCACATAGAAAACTGATATTTTTAACTGTAATAATATTTCACAGCTTTACTGTTTTTTGATCTAATAAACACAGAGCAGAAGAGCCTTATTTTAAAGGCTTATGAAGCGACTCAAAGCCAGCGCGTCTGACTCTCTTGACCGTGGCTTCTTCTGATCATGAGCTGGAATGGCTCTGACATCTACAAGAGAAAGTTTGAGATGTGCTTTTCACACTGCAGGAGAACTTGTGTGAAGCGAGCACGTTGAGTTTCATGTTCCTGCTCTAGAAAAGCTGCTGTGTGTGTGTTTCCACCTGGTTTAGCGTGAGGTGTGTTAGATAAGGCCACTAAAGCCGTGTTTTCTTCCCCCAGAGCACGTGTGTTCCATCATCGCCTCCATGCTGAGGAACCTCAAAGGCCAGCAGAGAAGTCGACTCCTCAGCAAGTTCACAGAGAACGACTGCGAGAAGGTAAAATAAGAGCTGACGCTACGGCTTTATTATCTTCTGCTGCTAAAAATGGCAGAGTGACGACAGAAGAGCGCTCGAGGCAGACGGTTTAATGCGGCCGTAAAGAGAAAACACAACGTGCTGTGGTGCTCTGACACCATGAGCTTCGTCACATTCATTTACAAACCAGACATGACCCTCCAGGCTGTCTCTTTAGTGAACTACATCAGGTGTCATGAACAGCATTTATTAACCCTCTGCTGCTCTCCCTTTAGGGGTTGCATTGGTCGTCTTCCCGCTCATAAGTGACCGGACACCTAAAAATTACACTTCCTCCACCCCAATAAAACCAATGCCATTTATTTTTCTCCAATAATATTTTTTCTTTTTAATTTTGTATTTTGAGATTATTTGATGGTATTTTTTTAATATTTATGCAATAATTATGATCTATTTTTGCCATTGAAAAATATACACATTTTTTTTTATTATTATTTTTATTATTGCAGTGTTTCAGGTTAATCTAGAGACTAGGCCTTCAAAATATTTTGCGCCCTCTTTTGGAATTATTTAAGAAATCCTGCAAGCATGTGTGTGACCACTAGAGGTCTCAATGGAGAGGCTTGAGGATTCACTAGTTCTGTTTTGAACACATTTAATGATTTTTTTTTGATGGATTTGAATATATTTAGAAAATCTCAAAGACTATTTATTATAAAGTTTTAGATATTTTTTTGTTTGTTAGAAATAGAGATTTTTTCCTGTGAATTTGTGTTTTTGCAGATTTCCCATTCATTTCCTATGGTGGTCATTTTTGACCGAAGACAATGAACGCTACTTTTTTTTTTTACGACCAATTAGCATGATCGAATCATGACCCCAATTTTTTTGTGTGTTTACATACCTAACGCAAAAAAAGTCACCAAGTTTCATATCATTCTGATGAAGCTGTGATTTTTAACATTTCAAAATTAATTTCATCAATGTTTCATAGAGACATTAGTGATACTGGCCTTCATTCATAAAAACATGCCATTACAACATATATTTAAAATATGCTGTCTTTAAGTTGTTGCTACATTAATTTGGAGAGCAACTGAAATTATTACAATATCAAAATATTAAAAACTTGCGATTAATTACAGAAAAATTGATTAATTAGTTCATTTTTTTGTATCGATTCCCAGCACTAGTATGAAAATGTTTTAATCCGTTAAATAAATAGCAAGTGTGACATTATAAATGCAACACATTGTTTCCAAACTTAAATTGGCTCTTAATGTTGGATGTTTAAACCCCAAGAAGAACATTTTCAATAAAAAGTTATTTGTATAAGCAACTTTCCCAATAAATGTATGTAAGCAGCGTCTGTACTGTGCTAAGAACCCCAGTGACTAAAGTGACAGAAACTCACTAGAAAGAGACAAAACAAACGTTTACAATTCTGGAAAATATGCGGCAAGAAGCGAGATAAACATTTCCAAATGAAAGATACCCCTTAAAACCGTTAATGCATTACCTAACGTTAACAAATCAGATTATAATTGACAAAATTAAGATGATTTCATCATTTGTTATTATAAAAAATGAATGAATTTAGAAAATTGAAGATGATGGTCTTTCACAAAAACATGCGAAAGAAATGTATTTTACTTACATTTGAATAATTGCAAATTAATTCTGAATTTAAACACTTTTTTATTTAGTTTCTTCATTATTCATTCATACTTTAGTTTGATCTTTTTTAATAGTTGCTTCGTTTGTGCTTTTTGTTGGTTGGCTTTCTTTTATTCATTCTTTCAGTCGTTTGTTTGTTTCGTTCATTGGTTCGCTTTTCCGTTCGCTCTTGTTGGTTGGTTTTTGTTCATTTTTTTTCTTTTGTTCATCGTTTTCTATTCCTCATTTTATTAATTATTTCAGTCCATTGTTTGTTTCCGTTTTAGTTTGTTCACATACTTTCATTTATTCTTTTGTTTGCTCTTTCATTGGTGTTCTTTATTTCCTGCTGTTCTTGTTTTGTTTGCTCTTTTTTTGTCCATTTATTTTTGCTTTTTTTTATTATATTAATTATTTTAGTCTGTTTATATAATTTTGTTCACCCATTTTCGTTTATTCTTGTTTGCTCTTTCGTTTGGTGTTCTTTATTTCTTGCCATTTTGTTCATTCTTTCTTTTTCTTTTTCTTCTTTGTCCTTTTGTTCACTCCTGTTGGTTGGTTTTTCTCATTCTTTCTCTTCTTTTTATCGTTCATTTGTTTGTTCTGTTCAGCATTTCTTTAATTTGTTGTTATTCTGTTTTGTTTTGTTTTGTTTTCTTGCTGTTTTGTTTGCTGTTTTTTGTTTCTTTCATTCTGGCTTTCGTTTAGTTTTTGTCTTTCTTTGTCTATCATTTATTTATATTTTGTTCTCCAATTCTCATTTATTATCTTGTTTGCTCTTTCGTTTGGTGTTCTTTATTTCCTGCTACTTTTGTTTGTTTACTCTTGTTGGTTCTGTTTATTCGTTCTTTGCCTCTTTGTCCATTTGTTCGTTCATAATTTTTTTATTCATTGTTTTATTCAGTCTTTCCTTTATATCTTCTTTGGTTTGTAAGTGTGTTCACTCATTTTTTCCTTTTATTATTTTGTTGCCGCTTTTTGTTTGCTCTGTTTTTTGTTCATTCCATCTCTTTTTTGTTTGTCTGTGTTTTATTCATTCTTTCAGCTTATTCTTGACTTATTTTTGGGGGGTTTGTTCACCCGGTTTTGTTTATTCCGTTTGTTTTTCCATTTTTAATGTTTTTCCTTGTTTTGCTGGTTTGATTTTTTTGTTGATTGGTTTTGCTCATACTTTCTCTTCTTTTTATTGTTCATTAGTTGTTTAACTAACAAATCGTTTATTTCTCTTTTGGTTTGTTCACCTTTTTTCATTTATTCTTATGTTTGTTTTTCCATTCCTTCAGTTTTGTTTTGTCGTCATGTTTTTTCAGTTTGGCTCTTTCATTTGGCTTGTTTTCTTCCTCTCTCTCTCTCTCTCTCTCTCTCTCTCTCTCTCTCTCTCCGTGTAATGTTTGATGTGTGTGTTGTATGTCTCCTTTAGTCTCTGTCGGAGGTCTCCATATATCCCCTGGACACACACCTGTGCTGTTATCTCTCTCTCTCTCTCTCTCTCTCTCTCTCTCTCTCTCTCTCTCTCTCTCTCTCTCTCTCTCTCTGTCTCTCTCTCTCCGTGTAATGTTTGATGTGTGTGTTGTACGTCTCCTTTAGTCTCTGTCGGAGGTCTCCATATATCCCCTGGACACACACCTGTGCTGTTATCTCTCTCTCTCTCTCTCTCTCTCTCTCTCTCTCTCTCTCTCTCTCTCTCTCTCTCTCTCTCTCTCCGTGTAATGTTTGATGTGTGTGTTGTACGTCTCCTTTAGTCTCTGTCGGAGGTCTCCATATATCCCCTGGACACACACCTGTGCTGTTATCTCTCCGCGGTCGCTACTCTTAAAATAACCCTCTCAGGCCTGCCGGGCCGGTTTCATCACTCTGACAGGAGCAGTGCATTATTGGTAGTTTCACCAGCTAAAAGATTTCGGCCATATGGGCATCACGCCTCAGTTCTGTTTGTCTTCAGATTGTCACGGGAATCGCTAGAAAGAGCATGACGAATGTCTCTCTTTGTCTTTAAATAACACAAGCGCCATTCGTCATGTGTGGGATTTCTTAGCCGCAGTTAAATATGAATATCATTTACATAACATAACTTTGAGTCCTAAAGCACATCTCCTCTTGCCGCCGGTGTGGCGTTTCGGTGCATTTGTAACGTATGCTCACCCTCGCTCTCTCTCTGCAGGTTGACAGACTCATGGAGCTGCATTTTAAGTACCTGGAAGCCGTTCAGCTCGCAGACAAGAGGATCGAAGGAGAGAAGCACGTAAGTTTCACACACACACACATTCACGCTTGATTGGCAGAATCTCCTCTGCGAGGGCAGATCTGTGTGTGAAGATAAGAGCAGACCTACCAGACTCAAGCGTCTGCGGGTCGGACGCTCGACACGCTTCTCTGTTGGGCCGAGACTTTAACACGAGCAGTGATTGTGCACACATTCCCATCAGCCCTTGCAGGACCTAGAGTCTGTGTAATCGCAGACACCCAAACAAGGTCTTGGTCTTGCTCCGTTTAAAATGTTACATCGGAAAGAGCTTGTGTTGGCAGATGCGGATCCAAATACATGTTCTCCGTGATGGTCAGTTATGTCATAATTTGTCTCAAGTCAGTGGAAATATAAGGACCGGCATGATTTTGTGGATCCGGGACAACTGTAACATTACCTTACGCTGTGTGGCGGAGGCCGTGTCTGAATCTTGGTGCTGACGCCACTGTCATAGTGACAACAGCCAATCACATGACTTTTTCGGTTTCGCATGGACGCAATTGGCTAGCATCTGCTCTAGGGTGTTTGCATAGGCGATCTGATTGGCTTTTTTTGCTGCGAGCAACGTCTCTGATGCTGCGTTCACACCGGATGCGAATAGAGCGTCTGGCGCGAGTGATTTCCATGTTAAGTCAATGGAAAGGGGCGTTGGCGCGCGTCTGGAGGTCCTGCGGCGCGATACACACGTTTCACGCGGCGCGATGGACACGATTCCGCCTCATTGTGCGTCCAGTTTGGCACCGATATCACAAACCCAAACGATACCCAACCCTATTCTTGAATAACGCACAAACTAATTTGATGAAGAGCACGCCAAAATCAACGTGAAGCTATATCTCCGCAGTGCTGTAGCATAATCTGGCCAAACTTGCTGTGTGTTATGCCAACCATGACCTGAGGGAACCTGCACAGTTTTGGCGCAGTGCCACCTAGTGATCAGGAGATACATTTAAAAAAATAATTTGCTTCTAACTTCAGAACAGTTTTCCCAATAAACATAAAAGCTGATCTCGTCTGATTTGGTGCAGCATGCCGAGTCCAACGATAAGCAATTTTCCCATATCGGCCATTTTGGACATCGGCCATTTTTTATTATGTCGCTTAATGCTATATTTTACAAACGCATTAGCGTGTTGTTACGAAACTCAATATATGTCATTGGCGCCATGCCCTGAAGGTACTCAAAAGGTTTTGACACAGCGGCACCTTGTGGTCAAACGTCATAAGGATGTTTCCAAAAGTACTAATAACTTTAATTAGCCTATTGTAATGAATCTGGCCATAATAGATTCTTTGGGTCATGCCGAGAACATACCAGTTTTGCCATAGTCGGCTGAACTTCCTGTCCGCCATTTTGTTTTTAAAAACAACAATGTCCTACACCTTTGGTCAGATTTTCACCAAAATCGAATCGTATCATCTTCAGACCACGCCGGCAAAAAAGTTATGGATTTCGTGTCGATAGACGAAAACGTTTTCATGACTGAGGCTGTATCTCTGCAATGTTGTGACATGTTTCATTGTCACCTCACTCTGACCACACCACATCAGTTTGGTCACAGCGTCACCTATTGGTCAAAAGTGATAAACTATTAAATCAAATGTACTTTGCCTAAAATGATCTTAATATGTCTGTAATTGCTCATTGTTGCAGTTGGTCTGACGCTCCCAGTCATGATGGCACGACTTATCGTGTGTTTGTCTTGGCCCCGATAATTACTGCTTGCGGCTATATTTGTTATTATAATTAAGTAGAACAAAATCAAATAATATTAAAGGTTTTTTTAATTTGTGCAAATTTAATTGGCATATGGTCACAGGTGTGTGTTTAAAGGCTTTTTAAAGTAATTCTCCTTTATCTAAGGGTTGTGGGGTTTCAGCCAGCGTGAATTAACATGGAGATGATTAAAGTCAGATGCTAATTGATGATAATTGGCAGGTTGGGGTGATTATTCCACAGTGTGTAACTGGAGTGTGTGTTGTGTTAGTAGGTTAGGCTGAGCTGCATGCGCACATGCGTGTGATATGTGTGTGTGTGCTGGAGGATATTGGCGTGTGTATGTTGAGGATGTGAGCTGGGCGCTGATGAGGAATCCTGCGGCTCGTATCTCATCCATCCTAATGTGTGTTTAAGACAGCCGTTCTGTTTTCAGGGATGCTTCCGGTTGGGCTTTCTGAACATATTTGAGAGAGATCTTGATCATTTTAACCAACTATTCGTCGTTTCAGAGCAAATTAAGCCTAAACACACAGGAATCCAAGTATGCTTTCAATGCTATTTTTAACAAAAACACTATTTTATATGTACTTATATGAGCCAATATAGCTGTACAGGACATCGGTAGCGATGTTAATTGTGACTTCAACAGCAAAATTACTATTATAGTTGGTCGTTTTGATTCATTTTTGTGATGAATCGATTCAAATCTCTGATTCAAAGGTTGCTTTGCGTCACCACTCAAACAATCGCTTGATGCTTCATTTTATATCACCAGCAAAATCGGTGAGCAGCATTTTGTGATTTGTTCAATATTTTGCTCAGCTCTAGTTTCTGTGCAGGTGTGTCGATATAAAACCGTCTCCTGTGTGTGTGTGTGTGTGTGTGTGTGTGTGTGTGTGTGTGTGTGCAAGGGTTCCCATCCACCTTATCTGACTTTCTCTCCTCTGCGTCTTCTTCAGAGGCCTATAAATCGTCTCTCAGAAGCAGTGACAGGAATATGACTGTGGAAATGTCTGCTCTTGTTTCTCAGCCGTCGACTGAATGCACCAGCTCTCCCTCCAGATGGAGCGGCGTTCCCAGCTTTCTCCCAGTGCTATAAAAGTATATCACCCATAGCAGAGCCCTTGTTTAAAAACGCCTCGGAGTGCTGTCAGCGCCACGTTCATGTGAACCCGTCTCGCCTCCTTTTACTGCCTAATGACAGCTACAAATTCTCTCCGAATTGCATTTCCTAAACACAGACCCCCATAAAACCCCCTCCGCGTTCGGCCTGCTCTTTTTTTCTTCTTCTTGTTTTACCGCAGCAGCGTAAAGGTCTTTGGGAAATCTGAAAAGGATCCTCGTTGGCAGGGTGTGCTCGGATTAATTTAGTCTTGGCGTGTCCCGTGAGACTCAATCACAGGTCCCAGCGCTGCTTTGTTCTGCCTGTCATATTAACACCTGTGCCAGCCTGCAGTTCTCAAACAGGAAGTGACTAAAAATCACTCTGTTTCCCGGAGGTGAGGCCGCTTGTTATTTGCACTGATGTAATTGGCTTGCCGAAGGCTGTACCTCTGTAACGAGACTCGAATAACGCATGCAAAAGATCACCCGGTTCTGACATCGAAGTGCTGATTTGCACACTTTAAATCAGCCTGAAAGGATGAACTAAAATTCCTAGAATCAACATGTTCCATGTCTCGTTTTGCTCAATTCTTTAGTGCACATTATTTTAAAAGGGTGCCCGTTTCACAAGATATATATAATATAACTCTCCGATGTCCCCAGAGAGTGTATGTGAAGATTCAGCAAAAAATACCCCTCGGGTTATTTATTATAGGATGTTTTGAAAGCCAAAGGCAGCAAAAATGCGCTGTTTTTGTGTGTGTCTCTTTAAATGCAAATGAGCTGCTGCTCCCCGCCCCCTTTACAGCCTTTACAGTTTGCGCTAGTTTGGAAAAACGACAACGACTGGAGTTGTGGAGAACCGCACACAGTGTGAGGAATTCAAAAGATGAAGTACCGAACGTTATATTTTGTGAATGTATGCTAATCGCTTTTGTGAATGTCCTGGTTAGGACGCTGTACGGTGGCTAAAGTAACCATTGCCTGTACTCACAGAGATATGTCATTATTAGTTTTATTTTTAAGAAGTAATAACAGTGCGCTTCTGAATTGTACAGGCGGTGAGCATTTTCAGGCTAAACATAACAAGCTCTGTGAATATAGTGAGACAATGGTAGCTTTAGCCACGTTAGCTAATTCAGGAAAGGCGATTCGCAAAACCGCACATTATAAAGTGCAGTACTTGCGTGTTCTGGATATGAAGTTGGATCACGAAGAGTTGGATTTGATCCATCTTTGAGGAGCAACCTTTGTGCAAATCCTGCGTTTACTGACCCTCGTTTGCAAAGCCTCCAGTGTGCAATGATTCACACAAACGTATAGGAATTAGGCCCTTCACAAACTAAATTAATCCACTGTATCCTCAGTGGCTCAGATGCCGGGAGTTTATTATACCAGCTACAAACACAACGGTTATAACGTTTAAATAGACGACACGTCTTATGACTAGCTGCTCTAGTCTACTTTTGCCATGGCGTTAGAACTGCTACACCGTTGTCGCTTACGAAAACAAAATGGCGGTGGGTGGAAACATGAAGATAAAGGGGCTGTAATATTATAATACGATCCCCTTATTACATCACTAGGGGAGCAAAATCTGAGCGTGAGAAAGAGGCTTACCCAAACAAAGTTACTGGGTTGTCCTTTTGCATGTTTTCTGGTTTGGTACATGCACCGGGGACCCGATTATAGCACTTAGCTCTGGGACAATTTTGGGGGATTTCTGCCTGGATTTGCCCCCAACCCCCCAAATTGAAAAGCTTCCCATACCCACATACAGTCGTCTCTAAATACACAATTTTGGTGTAATTTTACAGGAACCATTTGAAGTTACATAAAACACTGCTGAAAGTGATAAACATGTAAGTATATGTTGTCTGAGCTGTAATTACCCCCCCCCCCCCCCCACACACACACACACACACACACACACACACACACACACAAAAAGAAGAGGCGCTTTTGGATTGTTTGGTTATAAATTCAGTTTTGAAAGTGTGTAACTCAGGCCCTGTGTGCTCTAGCACCCTGCAGACAGTTTGGGCTGTTTCCACTAGATTCCAGAAAATACTGGAAACAATAATTTTGTCTATATCATGTTGTATGCAAGATTTATTCAAATGGATCTGAAGGGAGGAATATGACCTTTTTTAATGTAATTTCCGCTTCCCCAAATCTCTCCAATGTACAAGTCTCCCCATATACAGTGGTATTAATGCAATATCCCAGTCTCACAAAACTATTTTTTCCAGTGTTTGCTGACATATGCTGGAAACAGCCAAAACTCTCCGCAGGGTGCTAGAGCACACAAGGCCTGAGATATACACTTTCAAAAATGAATTTGCAATCAAACAATCAAAACGCGTCTCTTTTTTAGGGGGTTTATTACAGCTCGGACAACATATACTTACATGTTTATCACTTTCAGCAGTGTTTTGTGTAACTTCAAAGGGTTTCCTGTAAAATGACACCAAAATTGTGTATTATGAGACGACTGTATGTGGGTGTAGGACGCTTTTCAATTTCGGGAGGCCAAATCCAGGCGGAAATGGTCCCAGCGTAATTTAATGTGAATAAGTTGTTGATGCATATCTCCAGAAAGGGTTAGTTTAGACAAAAAAGTCCCTGGAAGCAAAATCTGAAACCCAACAGGAAGTGAGATATTTAGAATTTTATCTGCATAATTTTTGCAGTTTTTGCCATTTCCAAACCTCATACTTTAACAAACTCCTCCTACAGTTTTAATCTGATCATCGTCAAATTTGGTAGGTGTAATCTAAAGGCCTTTGTGATGTTAAATTGCGAAGATCTTGAGTTTTCGCTGAAGGACGTGTCCGTGGCGAATATGTGAAGTTTGTGGCAGATCGGACATTGTATACCCGAGTTACAACAACTTCCTGTTTCATGGCGAAACATTAGATTTTGCAAGGCCGCCACATATTCACATATTCGCCACGGACACGTCCTTCAGCGAAAACTCAAGATCTTCGCAATTTAACATCACAAAGGCCTTTAGATTACACCTACCAAATTTGACGATGATCAGATTAAAACTGTAGGAGGAGTTTGTTAAAGTATGAGGTTTGGAAATGGCAAAAACTGCAAAAATTATGCAGATAAAATTCTAAATATCTCACTTCCTGTTGAGTTTCAGATTTTGCTTCCAGGGACTTTTTTGTCTAAACTAACCCTTTCTGGAGATATGCATCAACAACTTATTCACATTAAATTACGCTGGGACCATTTCCGCCTGGATTTGGCCTCCCCAAATTGAAAAGCGTCCTACACCCACATACAGTCGTCTCTAAATACACAATAGATGTCCCCAACTGAGCACGCCAAGCCAGAGGCAACAGTGGCAAGAAAACCCAAACCCCATCAGGAGCAGAATGGAGGAAAATAAACCTTGGAGAAACCAGGCTCAGTCATCACGTCGGAGACGGGTTTATTGAGGATGATGTGTTGATTAAATAATTATTAAATTGTAATATTCGAACAATCAGAGTCATCACGCTGGAGACGGGTTTATTGAGGATGCCGTGTCGATGAGGTAATTTTAGAGGAAGTCTAATTGACTTGGTCTCTGCAGACACTTCAGGGTCATGCATTGGAAGTGGCACATCGAAGTGACTTATCCCATATTTACCTGCTTAAATGCATGTCTATTCGCTCTTTTCCTGAGGCCACCGGGTGACGGAAACCGTCCCAATAGTTCACACAGTCATTTGATGTTCCATCTACACTCATGCATTATCCAAAGCAACTTATAATGCATTCATTTGGGAATGGAACCCATGACCTTGCTGTTGCTAGCGGGACGCTTTGCTGTTTCAGCTACAGGTGTGCATGCAGCAGAAATCACAAATAATGATGGCTTTGAAAAGGAAACCCCTTCCGTTGAGATGCTCTGGAGGGAGAACTTGACCTTCATCCTCATGTCCGGCTCAAAAATCCTACTTTTCCCAATGCAGACGCCTCACATCCTGTCCTTTTGAAGCGTCCTGATTTCTTGCAGTACATCTGAATGGTTTGGGCCAATCTAAATCTCGCAGAAAGCCTGTCTCAAGGATCTGAGGCCGTGTTCTGTGTGTCTTTAGCAGCTCGTGCCCGCTGTGCACTTCAGCTCTCGCCAGCCTGCTGTTTCTGTTCCCTGTGTTCACAAGCCTTTCTGTTCATGCTTGCCAGCGTTTTATGCTCGAAAAGATTTAAATCCCCTGGAGAGAGGCCAGTGTCAATCGACGCAATTATGGCACTCAGCAAATGCCAAACGTCTTTGTCCCTTTAGAGTCGGCTGCAGGTGCTGAAAAATCAGCCTTTTAAACGGATCAGCTCCAACATCATTATCCAGAACCTTTTTAACAGAAGGAGAACATGCGTCACTGCATGTGATTTTCTTGCAGATCAGTTTGCATTTATTTATTGTGTGTGTAGCGGTCATTCACCTCTATTAGGGCTGCACTATATCTTGGTTAGGGATGCACGAGATATCGTTTTTTTTAATGCTATTGTTATCGGTGACCCATTCTGTTTACGACGCCATTTTGGCGGAGTTGACTGTGCACTTTAATTCAAAAGATCTAGACTTGTACATATCAAAACTTACTATATTGAACATAACAGATCCCTATAATGTCCCCAGAGTGCTTTTCATGTGAATGGATAAAGGAACGGATATCTTTCCTGTCACTCCAGTAAATGGGCACTAAGTTACAACTTATGCACTCCTAAATATTTTTGCGTTGCACCATTTCACTTAGTTGAAGCCTAAATCTACGTATAAACTAAATATTTACGGAAGCCTCCGATCAGGAGTAACATTAACAGATAGAATAGCAGGCAGAACTGCAGATACGCTCTTGTTTTACAGGACAGACTTCGGGTGCGTCTCAATCAGCTCCTGCTTCAGTAGTCAGGGCACTGATCAGGGATCAGCCCATTGACTTGTGTCCTGATCAGTGCCCTGACTACTGAAGCAGGAGCTGATTGAGACGCACCCTTCAATTCTTTACACGTCTATGGTAATGCAGACACAGGCCTACATGTGCTTACATTTTAAGAGAGAGAACATGTGAATGGATTAATGTTATATGTACACGAACCCGTTTCCATAGGTCCATGTTGTGCATGTCAAAAAAAATCAGTCAAAATCAATACATGTAGTTTCTTATTTTTGTTTCAGTATTTATTTATTGATGCTTAATTTAGTTTCAAATAGCCTTTCTTGATGTTATTTATATATAAAAGCCCTGCAGTTATTCACGATTAAGTAGCCTATCGTATTTAATGGGAACTTATTTTTATCGTTAGGTAGTTACGTGAGGCAAAAGTAGTTAAGAATGAAGAATAAACTGAAATTCACGGCATTGAAATAGTAAGGTTTAAACCGTCCGGTTTTAAATTATTTTATAGATACAAATGCTATAGCCACTCTAGCGCTCCTGATTTCCATGCAATATGGCGGAGTTTAGGCTGCGTGACGTCAACCTCCGGGACCTTAAGAAAATGTGTCTGATTATATATTACAGCCGATAAATAGTGCAACATGTGCAGCGCAAGTCTGTCATAATGACTACATAAAATCATAATAAGAACAATAAGTGTGTTTGGGACATGGCTTTTGTTTTTGTAATCAGGCTCTCAAAATTTATATAAAAATTTAGATTTAGATTTATCTGCCAATTTATCGGTTATCGGTTAGTGCATCTGCATAATATATATATATATATAAAGCATAAATATTACTTTTCCTCTGGGGTTTTATTTGAGTGCCAAATCCTTGTAAAGTATGATTTGGGGAAAACTTGAAAAATGTAACGGTGCGTTCACATCAGACGCGAATGAAGTGTTCCGCGCGAGTGATTTACATGTTAAGTCAATGTAAAGATGCGAATAGACATTCTGCGGCGCGATTCGCATGAATGACGCGCCGCGAATTGAGCATTTGATGCGAGTTGAAAAATCAGAACTTTGGAGGATATTTGTGCCGAGTTAACCAATCAGGAGCTTGCTCTAGTAGTGACAACAATCATATGTGGATACCCGGAGCTGTACGAAACATCTTCATACTTTATAGAAACAGGAATAAAAAGAATCTTGCTAGGAAGAAAGTGAGTGAGGAGGTCGGACAGTCTAGTAAGTTGTAAAAAATGCTTTTTACTCAGTGTGAGCTCTACATAGGGGGATTTCAGGGCGATTGGGACACTTTTTACCATTGAGATGACTTGGAAAAAGTGTCCCAATCCCCCTGAATTCACCCTATTGAGACTACAAGCTAGCTAAAGCGGCACATTGAGCTTATTCTGCGTATTTTAAAACAATCCATGTCAGACATTTCACAACAAGACGAGCTGCTGGCAGAAGCTCCTCCCATGACACGAATTCACATCTGTTGTGAAGTGAATGTCACGCGCGAATGAAGCGAGTAAACTCAACATGTTCAAGCGTCCAACTGCGCGTGTATAGCGCGATTTATTAGAGCAAGTCGCATCTGGTGTGAACGCACAGTTAGTGTCCATACTTGGGTATGAACTCAAACCTCATTCAATAACCCTTAAAGTAAAAAAAATCTTTCCACTTGTGTGTTCATCAGCCACATTCCCACAGTTCTTTTCATTTACATTACATTTAAATGTAGTCATTTAGCAGACGCTTTTATCACAAATGAGTGCAATAGAAGCAGCTAGAGCAGTCAAGGGCAACAGTACACAAGTGCTGTAACAAGTCTCAGTTAATCTAGCACAGAACAGAAATTTTTTTGTTTTTTTGTTTATAAATTAGACAGACAGACAATGAATAGAAAGATAAGTGCTCTTCTTGATTGGTCAGGTGTTGCTGGAGAAGATGTGTCTTTAGGCGTTTTTTGAAAATGGCTGCAGACTCGGCCGCATGAATTGAGATAAGCAGGTCCTCCATCATGTGGATGTTACTCTGACACGCACCACCGACCTCAGCATTGCTGAGAGTAGGGCCGCAGCTATCGATTAATCTAGCACTCAATCGGTCGATTAATCGGATAAAAAATTGTGTGTGTTGAGAGAGAGAAAAAGAGGAAAAGCAATTTAATTGATTAATATGCACAACAGGTTTCATGCTGTAATCTAGCGCTGACATCAAAGTAAATATCTGTTTTATGTAGATTTCTACACCTGCAGCATTTACCATTAGACTACTAATAAATAATATATCATTTGCTATGGTAACCTAGCAACCTGTGTGTGTGTGTGTGTGTGTGTGTGTGTGTGTGTGTGTGTGTGTGTGTGTGTGTGTGTGTGTGTGTGTGTGTGTGTGTGTGTGTGTGTGTGTGTGTGTGTGTGTGTGTGTGTGTGTGTGTGTGTGTGTGTGTGTGTGTGTGTGTGTGTGTGTGTGTGTGTGTGTGTGTGTGTGTGTGTGTGTGTGTGTGTGTATGTGTGTGTGAAAGGGTTCTTTTTTTAGGCAATACTCTCTTGCAATTGAACGTGAATACGTTTACTACTTAAAAACATCAAAGCTAACAGCATATCTAGTCTAACCGCATCACGACATCGCTACTAATACAGTCTGGGGTTTAAATCAGCAACATCAGTGTATAGGCTCAGGCTACGATTCAGCAACATCAGTGTATAGGCTCAGGCTACGATTCAGCAACGCTTGGATGTTTTCGGTTCAGATGCTGAACCATTGAAGTCGTCCTGCTGTGGAACGCCAGGTCTACTTTGCAACAGACACATTGCATCTTGTTCTCTTCTTTTTTAAGAATGTAATGATCCCAAACTTTAGACATTCTCTGCCGTTTATGGACATCTTTACTCTCCGCCATCGCGCCAACTATATTCAAAATGTATCTCACGCTATGGTGAGCTTCCTGAATTTAACGAGGCTTCGAGGCAGAGTTTTTGCCTCTTTGTTATCGAGTTAATCGAGTAACTCGATGAATCGTTTCAGCCCTAGTTGAGCCCATGTCCAGCCTCTCATGGAGACGGTATTCTCTGTGTCTGTGGCTCTTTCAGCAGATCATGCGCCGCCACAAAGCACAAATGCTTCAGGAATGAGGAGCACAACAACGAGTTTGAGGCGTTGACTCGGCCTCCAGATTCCCCAGATCTCAATCCAATCGAGCATCTGTGGGATGAGCTGAACAAACAAGTCCCATCCATGAACCCATCTCGCAACTTACAGGACTTAAAGGATCTGCTGCTAACATCTTGGTACCAGATGTTATATGTCGGCAAATAAAAATATGCACTACCGGTTTCAGAATGAAGCGCTACACTGTGTTCATTTACACGGATGCAGTCCGAAAACCGGACGGTTTTTGCTTCTAGCGCTACGATCGGCATCCGGAACCGGTTTTCTTTGTATTTTTCTGCCGATTTATCCGGAAGTGCGCCCGCCTGCACATACGCCTATATCGCAATCATTAGCGAACATGTCACTTGTGTGTTACAAACGGAAACTGGAGAACTGAGGGAAGAGACGAGATGCTGAAGGGAATGAAGAGCCGCTTTCCTGCGCGAGCTGAAGTTGCGCGAGCTGAAGCTGTGCGAGCTGAAGTTGCGCGAGCTGAAGCTGTGCGAGCTGAAGTTGCGCGAGCTGAAGTTGAGCGAGCTGAAGTTGAGCGAGCTGAAGTTGAGCGAGCTGAAGTTGAGCGAGCTGAAGTTGCGCGAGCTGAAGTTGAGCGAGCTGAAGTTGAGCGAGCTGAAGTTGCGCGAGCTGAAGTTGGCGTGCTCAGTTGGGGACACTAAATTTTTCAACTAAACATCGAAATACATCTAAATAATAAACTAAATTAACCATTTAAACTAAATTACTGATCAAATTATTAATCTAAAGCCCACACTGTCACTGTATGATACTTGAAATTTTTCCAGAATGGCTATACAGCTGAATAAAATTATGCTGCATTATTTTCCTGTTTAACACTGTAAAGCTGCTTTGAAACAATCTACATTGTTAAAAGCGCTATATAAATAAAGTTGACTTGACTTGACTTGAAGTTGCGCGAGCTGAAGTTGCGCGAGTTGAAGTTGAGCGAGCTGAAGTTGCGCGAGCTGAAGTTGCGCGAGCTGAAGTTGAGCGAGCTGAAGTTGCGCGAGCTGAAGCTGAAGTTGAGCGAGCTGAAGTTGCGCGAGCTGAAGCTGAAGTTGCGCGAGCTGAAGCTGAAGTTGCGCGAGCTGAAGCTGAAGTTGAGCGAGCTGAAGTTGCGCGAGCTGAAGCTGAAGTTGCGCGAGCTGAAGCTGAAGTTGAGCGAGCTGAAGCTGAAGTTGAGCGAGCTGAAGCTGAAGTTGAGCGAGCTGAAGTTGCGCGAGCTGAAGCTGAAGTTGCGCGAGCTGAAGCTGAAGTTGCGCGAGCTGAAGCTGAAGTTGCGCGAGCTGAAGCTGAAGTTGAGCGAGCTGAAGTTGCGCGAGCTGAAGCTGAAGTTGCGCGAGCTGAAGCTGAAGTTGCGCGAGCTGAAGCTGAAGTTGCGCGAGCTGAAGCTGAAGTTGAGCGAGCTGAAGTTGCGCGAGCTGAAGCTGAAGTTGCGCGAGCTGAAGCTGAAGCTGCGCGAGCTGAAGTTGCGTGAGCTCACCTCTCCGCCTGCTCAAGTGTAGATAGTGAGCGTTTGTTCAGTTCAGCTTCTCACGTGTTGGATCGGATGAGAACGAAACAAACTAACTTGTGAAAAAGCCGAAATTCTTCTTTTTGTAGCCTAAAGAAGAACATGCTGCACTTTAGAAATGAAATACTATCAGTTCTGTAGCCTATAGGATGATCATTTTTATTTGGTAACACTTTAGAATAATGGTCATTAGTTAATATTAGTAAACTACATTAGTTAA
Organism: Gobio gobio; assembly: GCF_949357685.1. NCBI lineage: Eukaryota > Metazoa > Chordata > Actinopteri > Cypriniformes > Gobionidae > Gobio > Gobio gobio. The sequence goes on along the minus strand of NC_137117.1, from coordinate 815,946 downwards.
CATTAACCAATAATGAACTGCACTTATAAAGCGTTTATTAATCTTTGTTAATTTCAACATTTACTAATGCATTATTAAAATCTTGTTAATATTAGTTAATGCTCTGTGATGTTTATAGTAACTAACGTTAACAAAGATGAACAAATACAGTAACAAATGCACTGCTCATGGTTAGTTCATGTTAGTTAATGCATTAACTAATGTTAACTAATGACCATTATTCTAAAGTGTTACCTTTTATTTTACCTTAAAATGACATTGACTTAATTTGATTTAAAAAGCACCTGCTGTAGCATCTTAGTTTTTTTCGTTGCACTAAACATTATTTGATTTAACATTTTGGAACAATTTTATACTTTGGTTTTATTTAATTTAGCTGGTAAAGACTTTTTTTCTTCAAATGCTGATTTAAGTAACATCTTTGTTTGGATTGCAGAATATGCAGATGTTGCCTTTAATTTCACCTTTCAGCCTTTTCATTTCCAATTCAATTTCCTGTTAATTTCAGATTGCGGACTTGTTTTCATTAGCCAAAAGCCAATTTAGCCTGTTAAATACCAAATAAACATCTTGTTCATGTATACTTTTGTACTTTTATTGTGTAAAAAAAAGAAATCGGAATCGGACAGTAAAATCCTGATCGGTGCGTCACTAATTGCAATAACCGTAACTTTGATCTGCTGTTCTCAGGATATGGTGCGGCGTGGCGAGATTATCGACGACGTGATGGACGATGAGTTTTACCTGCGCAGGCTGGACGCCGGACTCTTCGTCCTTCAGCTCATCTGTTACATCATGGTGGAGATGTGCTGCGCCGGCGTCCCACAGGTGCGCCACACACACACACACACACACACACACACACACACACACACACACACACACACACACACACACACACACACACACACACACACACACACACACACACACACACACACACACACACACACACACACACACACACACACACACACACACACCCCTAACAGAGTGTGTTTATCTCTGTGCTGCGCCGGCGTCCCACAGGTGCGTCACACACACACACACACACACACACACACACACACACACCCCTAACAGAGTGTGTTTATCTCTGTGCTGCGCCGGCGTCCCACAGGTGCGTCACACACACACACACACACACACACACACACACACACACACACACACACACACCCCTAACAGAGTGTGTTTATCTCTGTGCTGCGCCGGCGTCCCACAGGTGCGTCACACACACACACACACACACACACACACACACACACACACACACACACACACACACACACACACACACACACACACACACACACACACACACACACACACACTCACACCCCTAACAGAGTGTGTTTATCTCTGTGCTGAGACGTGTCCTTCTCTTCCAGCTACAGCAGAGAGTCCATCAGATCCTCAATCTCAGGGGAGGATCCGTCAAAATAGTCCGGCACATAATGAGGGGTAAGATTTGTTACTGTGCCTTACTGTTATCTATAAGCTAATGTGCTCCAAAATAATGATAGAACATATTATCATTCTCAGTTCAGCCAATATGAATCAGTGATTTTGATGATTTTAGATTTTCTGTCCAATCAAATGCTCTCTAGAATCTGAAGCCCCGCCCCCTACATTATAACACACTGAAGCTGCGGCTGAAATCGGTCATGTGTTCACACATTTACTGCTTTCTACATGGGGAATGGCACATAGTGCACTATATAGGGGATAGGGAAGGATTGAATGAATGAAATGGAATGATATTTTAAAACGGTATGGAGGAGATCAGGAGGAGAAACGGTTCGAGATTAGGAGGAAACTTCGGCTTTACCGAGCTCAGCGGCTCTGGCCGAGCTGTGATATTAACTAAACTAGGGATGGGCAACAGTGGTCGAGTAATCGAGTACTTGAACGTGACAGCGACCAGCGATCATGAGAACGATGATCACCCTGACTTTAAAAAAAAATATTTGTTCATTCATTGTTTTTTCATATCAGACGAACGCTTCAGCTCTCCAGACTGACATCACTTCCTGTAGGTGAGGTTAAAATAGCGGCCGGGTCATAGATATATACATAGATGCCTCATTAGTGCCTGCGTGGATCGCTCGAATGAGGAATCTACGTATACATATCTATGACCTGGCCGCTATTTTAACCTCACCTACAGGAAGTGATGTCAGTCTGCAGAGCTGAAGCGTTCGTCTAATATGAGGTGATATATTTGCATAAATACCGTTGGGTTTCTCTCAGGAACCGATGGTTTCGTGTCTTAAGACATCAATGTGTCGTCACGAGCCGCGGGTTTAATTTGAAGTTGTCTGTCCATGTTTTGTTTTACTCTAATAGAATTAGTCTCCATTGACAAGCATTATATGACACACAGCAACGGTTGAGTTAAAAATCTTCATTTGTGTTCTACTGAAGAAACGAACTACATCTTGGATGTCTTAGGGGTAAGCAGAAAAACATCACATTTTCGTTTTTGGGTGAACTATCCCTTTAAGGGAAGAGCGCATTCAAAATGTTCCGTTTCTAACCATATGTCAAATCTAGCACGCTGAAGTTCACGTGCGCATTCACGTCCTTTTGTGTTGATTTATGTCGTAATAATCTTCATATTAATATTGATATAGGGTGCGTTTGGTTGAGTTTATTAATCAGCTAGCTCTGCAGGCTGGTGTTATTCCACAGTTTCAGCTCAAAGGCAATGCTTGATATTACTGACTTTGTTATTTGAGACTGTCATTTTATGAAGATGTTTCTTTTTCAAAGACATTTATGCATCATAATCTAGCAGTTATTTTTTGTTTTATATGGTCATGTTTTCATATACCTGTTTTCATGTCACGTTTGTATTTGTACATGTCAACCATTTTCATAACAGTTTTCATTATCTCAATGACGGACATGCTCCGCCCCCTGCACATGCTCTGCCCCCTGCACAAGCCCCGCCCCCTGCACAAGCCCCGCCCCCTGCACAAGCCCCGCCCCCGAGTACTCGAGTACTCGTTTTTGAGACCTATCGATGATCGAAATAAGAAATTGACAAAAAAAACCCATCCCTACGCTATTGGCTATTTCAAAAAGGGGAGGTTGGATAAGTCCCGCCCTCACAGATTTACATCACCTTGTTTGTTATATCGTTCTATCAGGGCTTGCAGACCTTTAGCGCTCAGTGTTAAGCTTAAGATCACTAGCCATTTCCTCAACAGTCTACCTTAAAACTGTAGTGGTATCTGGTGAAGAACACACTTCCGCAGGCCATCCACACACTCCTGCTGCTGAAGCCAAAGGTTTGCGGAGCGCTGCGGTGCTGTTGCTGCCGGCACATTCACCCGCCACTGCATTCTACAGCCATATTACTCCGGCTTCGCCCACTCTTCAGCCCAGAGCACCTTGATTAAGTCTCTCTCTCTCTCTCTCTCTCTCTCTCTCTCTCTCTGTCTCTCTCTCTCTCTCTCTCTCTCTCTCTCTCTCTCTCTCTCTCTCTCTCTCTCTCTCTCTCTCTCTCTCTCTGTCTCTCTCTCTCTCTCTCTCTCTCTCTCTCTCTCTCTCTCTCTCTCTCTCTCTCTCTCTCTCTCTCTCTCTCTCTCTCTCTCTCTCTCTCTCTCTCTCTCTCTCTCTCTTCTATATGAAAATGTTATACGGAAATGTTTTCCGAACTACTGATGCTGGTTTCGTCTCGATCGGACTAGCGGTTTCGAAGATATCAGCTAATGTTTTTAAAGCGTTAAATTACAACGCTTGAGCAGAAGCTAATCCAAGAGCATGTCTACCTTAGGGCAGATAGTTCGAGATTGTTCCCTAACTTCTGCACAGTATCATCCATCCATCCATCATCCCTATCCATCCATCCATCCCTATCTATCCATCCATCCATCCATCCATCCATCCATCCCTATCTATCCATCATCCCTATCCATCCATCCATCTATCCATCATCCCTATCCATCCATCCATCCATGCCACTCCTATCATTTGTTTGTTCGTTTAAATCATTCTATTCTATCATGTCATCTATATATAAGTCTTTTGGTGTAAGATTTGAGCTAAAGCGGTAGTGTGCTATAGTGTGAGCTAATGCTCTGCCCCCTCGACAGATAAACGGCCTCTACACAGGAAAGCACTGGTGGAACAAGGTTTATTTGCTGCGATCGGCGGTGACTGTTTCGCTGCAGAAATTCGGAAATGAAAACGCCTACAGAAGCCTCGACGCACTCCAAGGCCACATTTGAGTCCTACGGAGTGTGTCATTCTGTTGCATGCGTGACCTTGTGCTGTGTGTACTGGTGTCAGTGGGAAGAGCCTCTGCAGTGGGCTGAAGTTCCAGCATCTCACAGCTCATAATGGATAATCCCTCTCAAATCATCCAGCATGCAGACTCCCCCAATCCTCCCTCTGTTATTTCAGCCGCTTTCTCCAGCCCTCGGGCTTGTGTTTTAATGTGCCACTTTGCTCACCCCCCCTCTTTTTTTTTATTGATTTATTTATTTATTTTGTGTTGGGTTTGATCCTCTGTCCCAGGGCTTGAGCAGGGCTTAGAAGCTAATCCGAGAGCATGTCTACCTTTACAAGCTTGCTGCTAACTGTGTACACTTCTAAAAAAACACTCAAAATGGACCCGATTTACTTTCTTGATGCACATTCCTGGTCTTATTGTGAACGATTTATCAATGCTGGTTATGTTAAAGGGTTAGTTCAGCCAAAACTGTAAATTGTGTCATTAATGACTGAGCCTCATGTGGTTGGACACCCGTCAGACCTCCGTTCATCTTCAGACACAAATGAAGATATTTTAGTGTAAATCTGATGCTCTGAAAGGCCTCCATTGGCTCAACTTTACACTCTCAAGACCCTTAAAAGACACTAAAGACTAAAGTTACAAAGTCCATCTCACTACAGCGGCTCTACAATAACTTTATGAAGACGAGAATAGTTTCTGTGCGCAAAAAAACCCTAAATAACGACTTATATAGAGATGACGATTTCAAAACACGGCATCATGAAGCTTCGAAGCGTTATGAGTCAGTGAGTCGATTCAGCGGTTCAGAGCGTTATGAATCAGTGAGTCGATTCAGCGGTTCAGAGCGTTATGAATCAGTGAGTCGATTCAGCGGTTCAGAGCGTTATGAATCAGTGATTTGATTCAGCGGTTCAAAGCGTTATGAATCAGTGAGTCGAATCATGATTCGGATCGCGTGTCAAACCACCAAACTGCTGAATCGACTCACTGATTCATAACGCTCTGAACCGCTGAATCGACTCACTGATTCATAACGCTCTGAACCGCTGAATCGACTCACTGATTCATAACGCTCCGAAGCTTCATGATGCCGTGTTTTGAAATCGTCATCACTATGTAAGTCGTTATTTAGGGTTTTTTTGCGCACAGAAACTATTCTCGTCTTCATAAAGTTATTGTAGAGCCGCTGTAGTGAGATGGACTTTGTAACTTTAGTCTTTAGTGTCTTTTAAGGGTCTTGAGAGTGTAAAGTTGAGCCAATGGAGGCCTTTCAGAGCATCAGATTTACACTAAAATATCTTCATTTGTGTCTGAAGATGAACGGAGGTCTGACGGGTGTCCAACCACATGAGGCTCAGTCATTAATGACACAATCTACATTTTTGGCTGAACTAACCCTTTAAAGATGGCCGTTTCTATAGCTCAAGTTGGAGAGGTCATGGGTTTGATTCTGACACAATGTAAGTCACTTTGGATAAAAGCATATGGCAAATGCATAAACGTAAATGCAAAAGTGCCCTTATAAATAGTCTTTAAACAGCGTCTATTGTTCTTTTTCCCCTTGTTCTCTAGTGTGTAGTGTTGCTGTTCTTCTCTATATCAGTGTCAGTGTTTCTGAACTCCTGAACTCACTGTAGTCTTGAGTTTTCCTCCGGGAACAAACACGCCACAATATTCCTCATTATAATAATTCATACGCAGGATAAAGGGGCGGGGCCTGGTTGAGTTAGTCAGTAGTGTGTTGAAACTGCCCGGTTATGGTAAGGGGCGGGGCATTTCCCAAACACGCTCAAAGCACTTGACCAATCACAGATTTTTCAACTCGGGCGATTCGCACCGCAGAATGTCTATTTGCGTCTTTGCATTGACTTAACATCTAAATCACTCGCGCGAATCGCGTCATTCGCGTCCCGTGTGAACGCACCATTAGAATTTATCTTAAGAATTTTCTTAACTTATTTCTTAAGAATGTTTTCATGAATCCGGCCCAAGGTTATTTTTATGGTTAGCCAAAAAAGTGATCGCGCGTACATTTTTACCAGTATTTACCGTACTTTCAATACAAAAATCTTTTTTTTTTTTACTCACCCTCGTTTAGTTTGACCTGTATGTTCTTATTTTTTGTGTTGAACAATTTTAAGTTTTAGTTGCGAAGAATGGACTGAAATTTAAGACGTTGTTCATTGACAGTCGCGTTGAAACTTTTTTTGAGTCTAAATGCAGATGCCAGTGCCATTTGAGAGCTTTAGTGGAGGAGAACAATAAGGTGGAGAGTGTTGTAAGTGTTCTCAGTCGGATCACATTGGTCCAGGGCGCTCATAAAGTCTCATTCGAAGCATATGTTGCCTTTATCGTAAAGCCCTATGAGTTGTTGGGCACCGTTCCAGCTCGCTGCAGGTTACAGGAATCAGGAGTGTCCCGAAATAGCCGGACCTCAATCAAAACGGCAGATTTGATCAGACTGAGGCACACATCAAACGGCCACGGATCTTAAAGCTATTTGCCCGTTTAAAGACAGGACTTCTTAAATCCCCAACTGCAGACGTTAGCTCTTTCTAAAGCCCAGTCGTTTTCCTCCATAGCTCATGCATGAAGAAGGAGGGCTGAAAATAAACTCTGGTGGGCAGTCAAGGGATGTGTGACAAATTTTTTTAAAAATACTTTCAAGGATACAAATTCTCGCTTTGATTTTTTTCGGATTAAAGTATGCTGCCTCTCCTCTGAGACGGCATTAGGAAGGGTTTCTTGGCAGGGATGGTTTGTGTACATGAAATTCATCCAAATTACTAAACATCCTGTTTCTTTTCCCCCTTCGTTTTTCAGAATACGCAGAAAATATTGGCGACGGCAAGACCGAGGAGTTTAAGGAAAGTGAGCAGAAGAGGATTATGGAACTACTCGAGAACTTCTAAAAATCCAGCCGGAGCTCGATGTGGGTTTTTTAGCGACTAGGTGATGCTACGTGGATTTTGACTTTCATCATCATCATCCCGTCCTGACTTCTTTAAAGAAGCGGAGAAGGAAAAATCTGATGTTTAACCATTTGCGTGATCTGATCTGTTGATATCTGACACATTTTGTTTGTTTATAGTCTTTTTTTTATTTTAAGGATTGATATTTTGTGGCAGAACAACTTAAATTTTCTTGTAATAAAAGTTTGTGCTTTCGTTACCTGGTGCTGTTTTCTTGACTAGATTTCGTATATCGCCTTCCTCGAGACCTGATGTCTCATTAGACCGATTCAGGCAGGGAACAACTCTTGCGCTGAAACACAATTTAGCAGAATGTCATATTTATGACTCTTTTCTCCTCTCCAGCGTTCCTGCAGTCAGCTGGTTAAGCGAAGGATTGTGTCTTTTATCATGTGATCATTCAAGTCCCTTTATTTGGATCTAGGGGCTAAACTTAACTTGCTAAACCTGATAATTAATGGCTGGTGGATTTTACTGGCCATGAAACTGTATGTTGTATATTTGTCAAAGATATTTTTTACCTGGAATATGTGTCGAACAGTGCATGTCATTGTGTTAAATCAGCAAATTCTAACTTTGTTTATTTTCTTATTTTAGCTACAGTGTGGAATGTGTCTCCACATGGAGTTGTGGATTTCAGACAATTACATTTGGCTTATTAATATCTGAGCCAAACTTCTGAAGGTATATTTCAGCGCTCCCGCTTTTGACCAAGACATTGTTTGTGATTTACTGGCTAAAACGTTTAAATTATTTTAAATTCTGACCGATTTGCCTTTGAGTCTTTTTAAATGATTTGTTACATTATCTATACACACACATTACATTATCTATAATAATGTACCCTCCTCTACACAAACAACATCTATAATTGAGTATTACTTGCAGATTTTTGTTTCCATAATTTCTTCCTGGCTGCTAAAATACAGTTTTAATTTTCAAAATATTTTCAGATTTTTCATGACTGGGAACACTGAAATGTTGATGGAAGATGTGTAACATACAGTGTGTGCATATATACACAGATCAGGCATAACATTATGACTAATATCGTGTTGGTCCCCCTTTTGCCGCCATGTTTGCTACCCGGCAAAAGAAAGCGTGATTCACTGGGGCACCTTCTTCCATTGCTCCGTGGTCCAGTTCTGATGCTGTTGGTGCTTTCGGTGGTGGACATGGGTCAGCGTTAACCATTAACTTCTTGAGCTCCAGTAGCTCGTCTGTTTGATTGGACCACACGGGCCAGCCTTCGCTCCCCACATCAATGAGCCTCTGCCGCCCATGACCCTGTGGCCGGTTCTCCACTGGTCCTCCATGACCCTGTGGCCGGTTCTCCACTGGTCCTTCATGACCCTGTGGCCGGTTCTCCACTGGTCCTCCATGACCCTGTGGCCGGTTCTCCATTGGTCCTTCATGACCCTGTGGCCGGTTCTCCACTGGTCCTCCATGACCCTGTGGCCGGTTCTCCACTGGTCCTCCATGACCCTGTGGCCGGTTCTCCACTGGTCCTCCATGACCCTGTGGCCGGTTCTCCACTGGTCCTCCATGACCCTGTGGCCGGTTCTCCACTGGTCCTCCATGACCCTGTGGCCGGTTCTCCACTGGTCCTTCATGACTCTGTGGCCGGTTCTCCACTGGTCCTCCATGACCCTGTGGCCGGTTCTCCACTGGTCCTCCATGACCCTGTGGCCGGTTCTCCACTGGTCCTTCATGACCCTGTGGCTGGTTCTCCACTGGTCCTCCATGACCCTGTGGCCGGTTCTCCACTGGTCCTTCATGACCCTGTGGCCGGTTCTCCACTGGTCCTCCATGACCCTGTGGCCGGTTCTCCACTGGTCCTCCATGACCCTGTGGCCGGTTCTCCACTGGTCCTCCATGACCCTGTGGCCGGTTCTCCACTGGTCCTCCATGACCCTGTGGCCGGTTCTCCACTGGTCCTTCATGACCCTGTGGCCGGTTCTCCACTGGTCCTCCATGACCCTGTGGCCGGTTCTCCACTGGTCCTCCATGACCCTGTGGCCGGTTCTCCACTGGTCCTCCATGACCCTGTGGCCGGTTCTCCACTGGTCCTCCATGACCCTGTGGCCGGTTCTCCACTGGTCCTCCATGACCCTGTGGCTGGTTCTCCACTGGTCCTCCATGACCCTGTGGCCGGTTCTCCACTGGTCCTCCATGACCCTGTGGCCGGTTCTCCACTGGTCCTCCATGACCCTGTGGCCGGTTCTCCACTGGTCCTCCATGACCCTGTGGCCGGTTCTCCACTGGTCCTCCATGACCCTGTGGCCGGTTCTCCACTGGTCCTTCATGACCCTGTGGCCGGTTCTCCACTGGTTCTCCATGACCCTGTGGCCGGTTCTCCACTGGTCCTCCATGACCCTGTGGCCGGTTCTCCACTGGTCCTCCATGACCCTGTGGCCGGTTCTCCACTGGTCCTCCATGACCCTGTGGCCGGTTCTCCACTGGTCCTTCATGACCCTGTGGCCGGTTCTCCACTGGTCCTTCATGACCCTGTGGCCGGTTCTCCACTGGTCCTTCATGACCCTGTGGCCGGTTCTCCACTGGTCCTCCATGACCCTGTGGCCGGTTCTCCACTGGTCCTTCATGACCCTGTGGCCGGTTCTCCACTGGTCCTTCATGACCCTGTGGCCGGTTCTCCACTGGTCCTCCATGACCCTGTGGCCGGTTCTCCACTGGTCCTCCATGACCCTGTGGCCGGTTCTCCACTGGTCCTCCATGACCCTGTGGCCGGTTCTCCACTGGTCCTCCATGACCCTGTGGCCGGTTCTCCACTGGTCCTCCACTTCTGATAGAGCCTGGCCACTGTAGACTGGGAACAGCCCACAAGAGCTGCAGTTCTGGAGATGCTCTGACCCGTCACAATCTGGCTCTTGTCAAACTCACTCAAATCCTTACGCTTGCCCATTTCTCCTGCTTCTAACACATTTGTGAGGACAAAATGTTCACTTGCTGCCTAATATATCCCACCCACTAACAGGTGATGAGACGATCAGTGTTATTCCCTTCACCTGTCATAATGTTATGCCTGATCGCATGGGCGTCGGAAGCAAAAAAAATGTGGGTGGGTCCTCAGAAATTTTTTAATGGAGTAGATGCCAATTACATTAAGTATAATACACCGCTTGGCTTGCTAAACGTATAGTTCGGAAAGACAAAATTACGGAAATCGCCGTATCATTTATAGCGGCAGTAGTGTAGGGGTCAGACACACGGCATCTCATTTTGAACACAAATCGACCCGCAGTTCGAGTCCGCCTTTCGCCGAACTCCATCTTCTCCCTATTCCCATCACATATCAGATCGGAGAGGCATTTATTTTCAATAAAAATGAAGAAAATATTAGAAAAGTGGAAATAAATTATCTAACGTGTTTAATAATAAGTGTTTATCGGTTAGGGGTAGGTATACAGACATGTGCTGAATGTTAGAGACGATAAAAGTGAGTGGGTCCAATATCATTGATCGTAATGTCCCGCCCACATACAATGGTTCCGACGCCCATGCCTGATCGCTATAAGCATATAGTTGTAGTTAAGTCTTAATTTTCCTTCTCTTTCCATTAGAGGAAATGGCTGCTGTGATTCTAATGGTCATTAATTAGATGTTTGTCCAGTGGCGATGAGCCAGAGATTCAAAATCCCTTGCTAATAGCAGACCTGCTGAGCTAGCGTGAAGATGCTACAACTCTCATTCTCTAACCTCTCTTACATCCCCTTGTTAATTTACAATCTCTGCCTGCCTCTCTCCCGCGGGGGTTAAGGGTTTGTACCGCGGCGGCCAGGCAACGCTCTGCCGTATAGAGACAGTTTGCTTACTAAGCTCTCCTTCGCTACGGACAGAGTCTTCAGCTGAAGGTTGAGAATGATTGTTAAAGCTCTAAAGCCAAATTGAATCAATCCAGCGGAGTTCTTCGGCTGGGCGTACGGGGGGCCATTACGCTGGATTTATACTCACTGGAGGGCCCACCGCTTTAACACAGACATTATGAAGGGGAAATTATTATTGTAGTAACAAAAACATCTCCGTGTGGCTCCGGGCCTTGATGAATCGGCTTTGTTTGACGTGTAGAGAAAGGCGGCGCTGCGTTCGGCCGGCTAATTAAGTGCCGCAGTCCCATTACAGATTGCTCTTTATCAGACATCGACAGCTCGAGGCCCCTGTGGTCATCCTCCGCCAAACACCGGCTTCGAAGCGCCAGCTCGTTTTCCGCCCCGTTGTTGTAGACTGATAACTTCCTGTCCTTTAGCCCCGGGACAAGTGCACAAGAGTCATTATCTCGCCGGCTCTTTCTCCGCACGTTCTCTTTTGTTTATCCATCGGCCTTGTCCTCAGAGGGAGCTCCACTTCCCGCTCACGGCTGATGCTTCTGGCATATTAAATATTCTCTGGCTGTCCTTTTCCGTGCTTCTATGTGGCGTAGCACAGCTTCATTTGTGTATTTCCCTGTGTCTCTGGAGGTCAGTGATTGCGCGGCGTTACCAGGGAGATGGTTTGCCGAGAGAGAGGGGGGGGGCGTAAATACTGTAGAGGAATGCCGACAATTGGAGGAGGTGATGTGCGACAGTTACCCATCTGTTGAATTGTACATCATGATGAATTGCGTGCGCCGAGAACATTATTGATGCCTCTCTGCCAACACATCTAACTTGAAATGCAAATGAGCGGTAACTACAGAACAGGGCGCGCGCCTGCAGCGCTTCAAGGACACACTCATTACCGTAGCGATGCTTGTCGGTAGCTAATGCCAATCACTTTCGTCTCGTTGGCGGGGCGGAGGCCGCGAGCAACATCTGCTTCCACCCCCTCCCTCCGAAATCACCCGTATTTGCATTTTGAATTGACGGGAAGGGCAGGTATCCCAGCACGCATCTCTTATCAGTGATTATGACACCGGAGCGCTAACGGTGATTCAACAGCAATTTCACAGCCCAGAGAGCTCGGAATAATTGTCTTTTTCCGAGTGATTGAGTTGAGCTTCACCTCCTTGCATCGGCTAAATTGATACAAACCTGTGGCGGGAATATTCTTTTACTTCCACTTTATAGTCCCAGTAATGTGCAGGTCACAGGGACAGGTTGAAATGACTTGCTCAATCAGTAGGTCTGTAAGAAGTAGTATTCCCTGAGTATTTAAACCCCCCCTTTACAAAAAGTGTGTAGGTGGATTTACCCTCATGGGATTGTCCGAACGTCATGGTAGGCTCATGTTGTGTATTGTAGAAGGCATGAAATAAACACTGGTCTTTTTAGTCTACTCTTCTGGGTTTAAATGTAAGTTTTTCTCACAATCCTTAAAGAGAAGAAGAAAAAAAATCATTGTTGTGCATTTTTACTTGAGTAAAAATTAGGTCAATACTTGGTAAGTATTTGTATTAAGTATTTAAACAATCTTTACATCATTGACTGTCAGAATAGCACTTTTTCTGTGTATAATTATATGCAATCTCCACAATGCAATGTGCTTTACTTCCTCTTCCATTTTCAGTCTGGTGTAAGGCCTAGAGGAAATGTTTTATCATTATTCAATTACTTATTCAATCAGTAATATGATAACTCGACTTGTTGAGTTTAACATGCAGTGGATATATACATTATGTTATAACAATTGAATGATTGTAAAATGTATATATATAAAAATATGCTCTTGAAAGTTCACACAAAAATCATTTAAAAGGGACATGGTTATTGAAGAAAAAAATATCAGATGGGGGGGAAAATTATGAGTCAATAATTTTGCAAATGTTTTGCTCAGAAAACCTTTGCGTTCCCCTGAGAAACGGTGTTCATTCGCAAAATGGTTTCTCTGGGGAAGAGAACGCAAAATATTTTTTTCCTTCACCATGTCCCTTTAAGGGCTCCGTACCGATCTGTATTTCTTTCCTCTGCAAAAACATTGAGATGTATTGAAATGTCTTTTGTGTTCCTAAGAAAA